>NC_045164.1:8423441-8428441 GCF_900700415.2 Clupea harengus | reverse complement strand
GAATAAGAAAAGATACTGTTAATAGCTTAATGTTTAAACCCAAATTCTTTGGTGGCTCATTGTTTCACACATTGAGATATTTATCAAGCAGCTTGAAATGAGTTTAGAAACTGAGGTACTTGATTGAAACGCCCACAGACTCAGATGAGCAGTAAAGATTTACAAATACTGTACAGTGGTCTGCCAGAGCCCTGCACAGTAACACAGGGGGCAGAAGGACCTCGGCGCCCACTGGTTTGGTCCAGTGAACATTCCAGATGACCACCTGTCTAAGAGGGCACACTCCCATGGCCCGATGGGTAATAATGATTAACCAGGAAGTCACCTGGCTCAGTGACTTTCCCTGTTTCCCAAGGAAATGACACCGCTTTCAGTGAAAGCAAATGGAAAGGAGAGAAAGAACAATTGAATGATGGAGGGAAAGACAAGATAAAAAAAAAACATTGTTTCCTATCTTGAATGTGAACATGTTGTATATAATCTTGATCATGAGATTGATATTTTTTTATATTGAAATAAAAATCAATGTGTCATGGACATTTTATGGCTGACTATTTGTTCTGTTTCATCATGCTTACCGAAACAAACTGCATGTACATAATGTCTCCTTTCCTGTTATGAAAGGACAAAATATATGATGACATTTGTGTGGACAAGCACATGTTTATTTTACATCTAAATACACATGCATAGCCAGTGATTGAGTTCCTATAGGAAAGCCACAAGTCATTAGTCATACAGACATACATATACACACACACACACACACACACACGCACGCACGCACGCACGCACGCACGCACGCACGCACGCACGCACGCACACATAAATACATTCATACATACATTCATACACACACACACAGAAAACAAAGCAGAAACAAGACTTGTTTGAACAGAAAAAAAACATCAGGAAAAATAGCACATACTTTAGTGCTGTCAAACTACCTTATGAAGTCTGCACGTTAATCCAGTGTCAGAATCACTAAGCAGAGCTTTTCGCGTGTGGTTTTATTTCAGTAGTGTGTGTCCACTCCACTGCAACCTTCAACCGTCACAGCTCCTCACATCACAGAAGTACTGTGGCAGCAGCACAAACACAAAGAAAAGAGTCAACGAGGCACGAAGAACATGGAGAAAGGAATTTCAGGAAGAAGCAGAGAGGAAAAATGTGTGAGTGAGTGAGTGTGTGACAGAGAAAGAGAGAGGTGAAAACTAGAGAAAGTCAGACAGAAGGAATACGTGTGAGAGGAAGAGGGGGGTGGGAGTGAAAGACTGAAAAGACTGCCCTGGTGGAACATTAAGCAGCATGACCTTTACCCTTTGACCTGCCGACCCCTAACTGGTCAGCAGAATGACTGAGGTGTCTGTTGAGCAGCAGTATGTGTGTATGGGTGCTGTGTGTGATTATGAGTGTGTGTGTGTGTGTGTGTGTGTGTGTGTGTGTGTGTGTGTGTGTGTGTGTGTGTGTGTCTGTGAGAGACAAAGGGAACATCTTTACCAGAGCTTGGTGTTCATTATGTGCTAAAAGGAACTTTAGGTTCAACAAAGAGAGGTTGTCAGATTTCAGGACACGCAAACACACACACACACTCAAACACACACACACAAGCACAGACCCAGTTTGTGTATACACACTTTTTCCTGCTGTTTCCTGTTCAGGGACCGAGACTATGGTCAAATAAACAGCCTTCTGCAGCTCCCATGCTCCATGGGAATGGCCAGGATAGAGGGAGAGAGACAAAAAAAAAGAGAAGAGAAAAAGAAAAAAACAATGTGAGAAGGAGGGGCAAAATTAGAAGTGAGTTCAAAGCTCAAACTGATGTGTGGACATTGTATTTCATTTTGTAGGTGCCCATGTCCGTTAAAAAGTCTATGAAAGTTCAAGCAGCCTTTTCTCTCGTGGACAGAATGCATTCAGTAACCTGCTGACAGAATGTATCGGACCAAACACCTTTCGTGCACATCATACTTTCAGTATTATAGCTTACGGACATAATTAATTCTGTACTTCATCAAAACACTGACTTCTAGGAAAGTTCAAGCAGCCTTTGCCTTCGTGGATGGAATCCATTGTGTAACCTGCTGATTTACGAAATATACCGGACCAAAGCCCTTCCGTGCACGTCATACTTCAGTAATATAGCCTATGGACATAATTTATTTTGTACTATTTTGTATTTTGTACAAACATTAACGTCTACAAACGTTCAAGCAGCCTTTTCTTTTGTGGACGGAATGCTTTCTGTAACTTGCTGAGTCATGGAATGTGTTGTATTCTACTAAATCCCTTTTCAGTAATATAGCAGAACAGTTATGCGACAAAATGAAACATTTGATGGCATTTGTTGGGAATGATCATAGTGTAGCACATTCTGCATTTTGTGCCACAAAGTAAGAAGGGCATTCAAGCTTTTTGTCCACAAAACAGTCAATTGAGTGCAAGTCGACAAAACTTAGTTTCGTTGTCCGGCGCTACAAGAGCCCGGATAGCTCAGTCGGTAGAGATCAGACTTTTAATCTGAGGGTCCAGGGTTCAAGTCCTGTTCGGGCGGTATAATTTTTAAATTTCCCTCGTGATTGATAAAGCATCTATCTATCTATATATGACAGTATGTGCTCTCTTCAATATTCCATTGACATAATTCTAACAGCATTTGTGTTATTTTGTTGACAAAATGCATTGTGGTGTTACTTGGTTTCTTGCATTTTGTATTACTGAAGCATTGTGTCTACGAACAAGGGTCTGTTACATTTGTCACCCATAGTGGAAAAAGTTCCTTATTTTCCACATTTCGAGAAGTTTTCTATTATCTGTATTTCTATTCTAGTATCCTATTTCTATTCTGTTGAGGTTGTTGAGTACGTGTATTTGCTTATACACACATGTGAGTGTGTGGGCATGCATGGTGTCTGTATTGACTGTGTGCATGATTATGAGGAACAACTCTTTATCTGTTTGGTGTGTGAGCATTTTTGTAAGGGTGTGTGTGTGAGTGTTTTTGCATGTGTGTGTATGTGTTTGTCTGCATAGGTCTGCATGTCTGTGAGGTCATCACACACTTTTATCCCCCATCAGCATTTACCTGCATAATGGGTGTATGGTGATGTTTTGAACTACAGTTGCTGCTTGTTGTCATATACACTTGTTTACCTGCAGCTGCTCTCCACACGCGATCCCCATCCATCGCGTGCAATCTCCCCCAAAATAAAGATGGACACCATGCGGCTAGCTTGGGAAAGAACAAACAGGATTTGGGGATAAACACTGTATTGTTCTCTATTGTGTGATGTTTGTCTCTCTTTCTCTCTCTCTCTTTTTCTGTGCTTATGTGTGGGAAGTGTTTTTTTGTGAATGGTTATGTGTTTGAGTTTGTACAACGCAAAAGTCTGATAGTATGGTCTGCAAGATGTGTTTTCAAGGTTTTTACATTGCGGTGCTCAGTTCACAGGACATACAAGGTACATTTGAGAGAGAGAGAGAGAGAGAGAAGGCATCTCTTGTGGAAGGGGCAGCATCTGTGTTTTATTGGCCTGGAGGATTAGGGCCTTTCCTGGGGTGCAGCCTCGGGGTCTGGGAAGACTGTGTGTGTGTGTGTGTGTGTGTGTGCGCGCGTGTTCTTCAGGCTAACAGGCCTCCCTGAGGTTCATTTTTGCTAATGAGAGCCAGACAAACTGCTTAAAGAGCCTCACCTCCATGTCCCTACACACCATCGTTTTCTCTCTCCCCCCCTCTCTATATCTATCTAGTAAAGAATGACAAATTACACTAGTCTATTTTCTCTCTTTAAAACCAGTTGCCTCCTTATCTTTTGATGCAGGCCGACTTTTTTGATATCTTTGATAGGTTTGGCTTGTAAACTATACTTGCGTCACAAAATACTTTGGAAACCTAATGTTCAAAATGCATGCTTTGATTCTGTACAATTGCATTGTAACACATACTACTCACAAATTCTCACACATGTTCACATTCACTTGCATCACGGGCCTGTGAAACTGGTGTTCTTGTAAGAGGGGAAGTCAATGCTTTGAAACTCAGCCACGTTCCCCTCTTTGTTCCCCCCTCTTTCCTCCTTCTCTTCTAGGAATATGCTAATGGTCTGGATTAGCACTTAGCATGTGGGTTTCTGGGAAGACTATAAAAACAGGAACAGGAACCCCTTTAGATCAGACCAGATCCTGCTCCCTCTGTGCTATGCTTACATCCCAGACCCCCTCTTTATCTCTCTCTCTTCCTCTCTCTCTTTTTCAATTGCTTTTTCTCTCTCTCTCTCTCTCTCTCTCTCTGTATCCATCTCAGGGGTTTCTCTTGTCATCAGTCAGGCTCCAGCTTGCTCCAGCCCAAGCTCAGTAACACCACAACCAGTGTCCCTGCCTCCCCTCAACCAATCAACACTTGCCCCTGAATGACAAAATCAACCAGGCCTTATCTGCTGAAGCAAGCCACTGAGACCAAAGCCATTGGGCTAACCAATGGGAGAACAAGAAAAGGTCAGGTGACCTCCTGTCTGCCAATGGAAGAGAAGGTGATTCCTTCATGTCAGGTTCATCTGGTCTGGCTAACAGAGTGGCAACACTCTGGACTCAACAGAAGATAGCCCTCCTGGAATAGCTACAATAAGTTTATGTGTTAAGGTAAGAGGGTGGAATCTAAATACAGAAACAACAAATCCTTAAAAATGATTATGGTGTGTGTGTGTGTGTGTGTGTATATGTGAGTGTGATTTATCAGAGGATAGATGTATGTGAGGGCAGATGTGTTTTAATATGTGTGTGTGTGTGTGTGTGTGTGTGTGTATGTGTGTGTTTGTGTATGTGATGTATCTGTGGAGCTGAGACATCTTACAAGACAGGGTGTTTAACAGCGACTGTCTGCACCTCCAGAGGGGAGAGTAAAATTGTGTCTCCCCACGGCATAATGATGTACACACACACACACACACACCACAACCACACACACACACACACACACACCTGTCTTCCTCCCACCACAATACT
>NC_045164.1:8408441-8415941 GCF_900700415.2 Clupea harengus | reverse complement strand
GAGTGTGTGTTTCAGAGAGAGTGAGAGTTTGTTTGTGCTGTCTGTGTCTGTGTGTGTGTGTGTGTGTGTGTGTGTGTGTGTGTGTGTGTGTGTGTGTGTGTGAGTGAGTGATTTTCCTCTGTGCACGCGGGGGTCGTTTATCTTGTGGTGTTATCTGGCTGTATCTGCTCTGGGCTCTGTGTCCAGGCACCAACCTGAGCTCCTTACACGTGTCCCAGAGGCAGCGACAAGCACAACACTGTGTTCACTCACTCAGCACCGACACACACCTGCTAACCCCACAGCCCCTCAGGAAGCCTGAGGCAGACATGACAGGGTCACACACACACACACACACACACACACACACACACACACACACACACACACACACACACACACACACACACACACACACACACACACACACACACACACACACACACAGTCACACACACACACACACACACACACACACAGTCACACACACACACACTCTTTCTCTCTCACACACACACACATACTCATGTAAAACACACAGATTTGCATGCATACTGCCAAAAATAAAAATGGTATATACAAAATACAAATACTCTCATACAAACATACATGCAAACACACACACACACACACACACACACACACACACACACTCACACTCACCCCCCCTAGACAGCAGGAATGACCCTCTTATCTGACCCCCCTTATCACCGGAATGTGAGTCGTGAGGTCAGGGCAGCCATAAGGTCAAAGGTGACTCAGAGGCCCAGAGAGGAAACATACATGCACACACTGAAAAACACACATGCAATGATGTACAAGCATGCAGTCATGCACGCGTAGCACACACAAGCCTGTGCAAGCATATGCATACATTTGCTGAAAGACAAACGTAATTATTCATATAAATACGCACACACACACGCACACAAACACACACAAACACACACACACACACACACACACACACACACACACACACATTCACTCATGTTGTGATGCACACAAACAGCAGCTTCTCATTCAAAGGACCTTTCTTTCATCTACGTTCTTTGTTCTTCCTCAGCGCCATGGCATCTAACACACTAAATGACTCAAATCTGGCACAGCCATAGCCAGACTCATGAAGAGAAGCAGTCACAGCTTTCTCTGTTTTACTCTCGACCTTTTTTTCATTCTGCAGCTAAGCCATGTCCTTCTCAAGATCCAAGATTTCTTTTCATTTTAAACTTTTGTGTTTTCACTGGGGTGGTTGTTTGCACAAGACGCAATACAAAGAAAAAAATGTGCTTGATCCTCCATGTTCTACCACCTTGTTTGAATTCATATCCCGTCTGTCATGAAACAAACTAACTGTCTGTGCACTTTCAGAAACCATCCACCGGAGAGTCATACAGAAAAAGAGAAAAAGGAAAAGATAACAGAAAGAAGAAGAAGAAGAAGAAGAAGAAGAAGAAGAAGAAAAAGAAGAAGGGAAATCAATCAGACTCTCCTGTGAGTTCACACAGACACACACGGTATTAGATAATCATGTGACCAGATGGATTTCAGCCTATAGATTTGTATGGCTCCCCTTACCGCTCACTGCAGGAGGGCTGTGCATTAGACTTCTGGGTAACCCTTTATTTTACAGTCTGCCCAGTTCACAGTATTGACCAGATATACTACATTCAAAATGACTAGATCATTATTAATTGATTTTGTATAAAGGCTGTTAAACACTATCCATTAATATAGTTTTCAACAATCTAACAACAAATATTCAGTATTTTCAAACTTACATCAAACATAATCAGGTCATTTTGTCTTTTCCTTTCTTATCAAAACTTTGCAAGCAGCATATTCATTTTGAAGTCTGAGTACAATGGCCAATCAGTGCATCAGTACAGTACATCAGTCACCATCCTCCTTTCCTGTTTCTCTGTAAAGGTTTTATGCATGTGACTCACACGCAGACACACATACACACACACACACACACACACACACACACACACACACACACACACACACAGAGATGTATACATATTCAATAGGGATATGGTCTGCCTATCAACATATATACTAAAAACAGCACACACACACATATGGTGAATACAGAAACAGACACATATACACACATTTGGAGTTGTCCTCTTAAGTACCTAACAGTGATTATAAATGAAAGAGGGAGGAAGGCTTGACCTTACAGGGCTGTGGGTTTCAGATGGAAAGACCAGCTTTCTTGGCAGAAGAGTAACGTTCAGCTGAATGCTACAACTGTAAAAATACATCAAAGGGGATTTTACAGTGTGTGTGTGTGTGTGTGTGTGTGTGTGTGTGTGTGTGTGTGTGTGTGTGTGTGTGTGTGTGTGTGTGTGTGCGTGCGTGCGTGCGTGCGTGCGTGCGTGCGTGCGTGCGTGCGTGCGTGCGTGCGTGCGTGCGTGCGTTGTGTGTTCAACTTACTTTGTTTGGCACCCTTCTCCTTTTCCATGAGCATGCTTTGATATGTTGTGGTCTGATTGCATTCCACTCAGCTTTGTTGGTAAGTTACTCATGACTGTGTTCTGCTTTTTTATCTGTTTTTCAGACAGCACACTGGCCCTCCCATTCAGACAGATTTGAAATCTGCATGTGAAGGTTCATCTGGATCTGGTCAAATGCTCGTTGGACCAGCATGACAGCTCTTCAATAACAATAGAACTCAATAGAGAGAGTATTGAGTTATATTTATTATTTTTACTTTATTAAGTCCTCTGTAACACTATGGACTTACTGTAATAACTAACAATCAGCATTTATGATTTCTCTCAATAAAAGTACACTAATGTGTACTGACATTTGTGTACTTGGATTCAAGTTAAGGTTAGGTTTAGCAATGTGTCACTTGGGAACGTTACTTTTGAAGCGCATGCCCCGAATTATTCAGTACAATTTTAAAAAGTGCATTTCACATCAAGCATGACCAACTACAAATCTGTCTTTGCCTCGACATGGATCACAGTGAGTCTTAATAATCCCTGCAATTAGAGCCAGTGGGGACCTAAAATAGAATACCTGCTCACCAATGCATGCAGTTGTGCAAACAAACCTTAGACCTCTGATCTACAGCGCATGCAGTGTTGAGCACACACACACATAAACTAGAGTCTAAATTATTGGCTTTGTATAAAACGAAATCAATACAATCAATAAATTATGACTAGGAGAAAGTCTCTAGTAAAGAAAAAAAAACTCTAATTAACTAAAAAACTAATTTTCACATTGACTTGTTAAATACCATTTATGCTTCACCAGAGCTACATTCCTCAGAACAGTGGTTGCCAACTTTTCATGGCAGGCCCCCTCCCTCCCATCACCATGCTGCACTGATTGACTCGCTCATATAGCATATTACCTGTTTTTAATTAAAAAAAAACAGATGCCCATAAGCTGTTCCATAGCTTTTGTTTGTTTCTACATTTGAACAGCTAACCTTTTCAGTTCAATTTCATCAATCGGTTCAACGTTGACCAGTAGTTTGTTGTTTAGGGTTATTGTTATGTTTTCTAGCCCACAACACCCCCCCCCCCCCCCCATCCTTGCTGAAACACTGCGCCCATGCGCCAGAACAAACAGTTCCAACACAGAATGAGACAGACATTCATCATCTAGTCACACACACACACACACACACACACACACACACACACACACACACACACACACACACACACACACACACACACCTGCACCAGTGAAGTGTGTGTGTGAGTGCGTGCGCTTGTGAGTGTGTCTCTTGTGCAGAATCAACACTGCACACTCCATTGCTAATGAGACGAGCGTGAGATCAAGTGCAGACAACTCTGCATCTGCGTTCCATGGCCAAATTCAAGCTCATGTGATGGATGGATGAACGGCCAGCTTACACAGCACAGTGTAGAAACAGGTAAACTCACCCTCTCTCCCTTCCTCCCTCCATCCCTCCCTTGAAATTCAGAACCCAAATCCAACCCTCGCCCTCCTCAGGAGAAAGAGAAAGAGAGGAAGAAAAAAAAAAACAAGCCCTGGGATGCTGATGTGGCAGCCTTATACGCCTGCTACTGCCTCTGCTTTATGCAAGACACCATGTCCAATGAAAACAGCTCAGCGCTCAACTACATGCCTTGATAGACTCCAAGAGGGAGGAAAATTACGGCACTCTGGCAAGCCGCTGGAAAAAATACCTGCATCATAGTTTAAATAGGGAGATTCTCTGGAATGGACTGAGTGTGTGAATACTTTTTGAGGGATGATAAAAAAGAGTTATATTAAGGTTGTCGGCACTTAAGGTCAGTCTCCACTAATTGAGTCTAATTAAGAGCATCTACATGTAATTAAATCCCAACCACACTTAATTGCTGCAAGTGAATGACAGTCACTCCCACAACCTAGAGATCTGGAATGGATCTAGTTCTGATCGGGTGTTGATCCAGCACTGGACCAGAGCCAGAGTTGTGGAGTAGGGTCAGCTGTCATCTTGGCAGATGCTTCATGGGAAAATAGGTCCTTTGATATCTAAATGGAAAACTAAATTTTGAAGCATAATTATGGGTGTTCTCATTAAAGATGTTCTCAATGAATAGCTGTCTTGCTTTGAACAGACTTGTCAGATGGACTTTCATTTTCTCATTTGATAAATACATTTTACCCAATGTAATGTATAATACAGCTAAGCCATACATTGTATTAGTATGCATTCTCAGTGGAAATCAGTGCCATGATCCTTGTGTTGTTAGTTCCTCACTCCTCACCAATTGAGTTATAGGAACTCTGGCTACGGGGCCTGATGGCTTCTGGGTCTCTTCTAGATCATTCTATAAGTGTGTGGCGTTCTTTGTCTGCTGTGACTGAGCCCCCCCACTTAATAAAAGAGAGGCCACAGAGAGATGAGACCTCCTTCCGGTGAATGAGGCCCTGACTAATTAAAAGAGGACCTCTGAGAGAGCAGGTCAGACCTCCCTGCAGGACAGCTGGGCTGCTCTTTGGCAACTTCAGTGAATGATGATGTCACCACTTCAGGCAGCGGGGTCCCCACAATGCCGGGGTCCCATGAAGAAAAGGTCGAAAGGGAGCTGCTCACACAGCAGGCCTTCTTTAGAGGCAGGGCGCTCCTGCAGGGACTGTGAAATTCCCTATTAGTACAAACACACGCATGCTTGCACACGCACACCCACACACACACACACACATGCACACACACGCACAAACACGCACGCACACATACACACATACACACTCACGCCCGTGAACACATGTATGCCTGCACACACTCACTCGCACATTCACCCCCGTGAACACACATAAACACACACACATGCACACACACACACACACACACATCCACATCAACCACACAACATTAGCATTCCTTCAGCGTCCCGTTCCTGTGCATACGCCGTGGCTGAGCACACACACACACACACACACACACACAGACCAGAGCAGAGCAGAGCAGAGCCCGTCTAATCCGTTGAACGGAGTTCACATATGGGGCACAGACCCTGAGTGAGCAGATATGCTGACACACACATTACAGAGATGTGAGAGAGTTTGATACACACTCTCCACTGACTGAGGGAATAAACACACATCCACACAAGCTTACACGCACACACACACTCACAAACATGCACGCATACATACATACACGCTCACACACACACACACACACACACACACACACACACACACACAAATACATACACACACACACACACACACACACACACGCACACACACACACACACACACACGCATACACACGCACACACACACCCATAAACTAAGTCTGAATGACAATCTGACCAACAGACACATTGTGGTCAGGGGTGTTTCTGGCTGTGTAGGTATGTGTATGCGTCAGCAGCAGCAGTAGGGTGATGTGAGCATTTCTGGCAGAAATGAATATGTGTGTGTGAATGCTTGCACATGTGGGTGTATTTGTGTCTCTCTCTGCATGTCTATATCTATTAAAGGTGGCATTTTTGTGTGTTTCTAATTGGTGGTTAAGGTAGGGTTAGTGTGGTAGTGAGTGTTGGTGTGTGTTCGACATGATTGTGTTTTTTTTTTTTAATACTATGTTGCTGGCCACACAAGCATGAGAAATGACTTGAGAGCTGACCTAAAGATTTTAGTTTCTTTCCAAGCATCTCTTCCTCTCTCATTCTTTTCTTCTCTTCTTTTCTCTCTCTCTCTCTCTCTCTCTCTCTCTCACACACACACATATATACATACACTCTCTTTTTTTGTCTGTCTGTCTTTCTCTCTCTCACTGTCTCGCTCCAAGTCCTGAAGTTAAACTTTGTGACTCATCTCCACATCACTGAGAATGCGGTGAGGTGTTATTGGCATGCTGTTGCTAGGCGACTGGACGGCGGTCGGCAGGGGCGATTTTTCCTTGGAGGCGTTCCACGGGTTCTCAGAGGATTAGGGTGGATTACCTTTTTCATGTTTTCTCTCGGAGCGGAACAATCCTCTGAGCCGAGGTCGGAACACAGTCAGCGAAGGATTTCGCAGCTCTTAAGAGTTCAAAGCTCCGAACCGGCCTCCAGCATGCATCTGTCCTACAGACTGCATAGCACAGAACAGTATAGAACCTTACAGACTACCACAGAACTGCATAGAACAGGGCAGTATAGAACCTCACAGACTACCACAGAAAGACAGCACAGTACTGCATAGAAACGCACAAGCCAGTACAACAAAGAACATGACTGCAAAGACCAGCACAGGACAGTATAGCACAGTCTAGAACAGCACAGTCTAGAAAAGCACAGAAAAGCCCAGCTTAGAACAGGGCAGAGCAGCCAAGCTCAACCACAAAACACCAGTGATTTTCACTTTCACAGGGTCTAGAAACAGTTACTTCAAGGTCCAAGGAATAAAAAAAAACTCCTACTGAACAACATACATAATAAATAAATACACACAACATTCCGAGAATCGTTAAAGTGCAATTTGCTAAATAAAATACAGTCTTCTGGATTATTGACACGTGTGAATCTCCTCCCTGTCATTCTTGGTACCTGGTTTTTACTCTGTACCATCAACAAAGCATCAGATGATTACTTGTTGGTCACTACTTATACTGAGGGGACTCCTATGAGGGAAACATCTTTAGACTAGTCCCACACAGACCATAGAAGGAAGGGGGTGAACTCTGGAACCCTGAGAGAACCCTTTTGTAAAGGTTATCTTGAGAGCATTTCATAGTGTTTATTTGAGCGGCATAAACAAGTTTCAGCAACACAACATAGATGGGTCTCCTTGAGAGGAAAGAGCCTTGAACTGTAACTTTTTCTCAGAAATTGTCAGACAGGAATAAAGGAAAGAAACATTTTTACGATGAACGTGACACAGGAAAGAAGACAATGCAGGAAATGACCACTGGTGACCCTGAACAGGAAGTGGCTCCGCATTGTATTATGAGCATCTGAGAAGGCATTGTTCTGCTCCTTAAAGAATAAGCCAGTCGTATCTAGTGTGACACACACTTCTATCTTATTACATCTCCACCCCAAA
>NC_045164.1:8383441-8403441 GCF_900700415.2 Clupea harengus | reverse complement strand
CGACACAGACGTAGGCACTAACAAAATCAGCCAGATTTTGTTGTCAGCTTCTGATTGGACCCTGGACTCCAAAATGCTCGCCATAGGGAAGCATTGTCAACTCACTGGGGTCTGTTCAGTGTACCCACCTCTAAAATACACACAAATGAACACACACACACTTCCTTATATTACCTCCCAGCTCTCACTCACACAAAAATACACACACACACACACCTATCCACCATATCCAAATTCCTACTGGCACATACGCACCCAAAACATACACACATCCATCAACATCACCCTCCACCCAACCACACCCTCCTTAGCTAGTCTTCACTTCAGTCGGCACCCAGACCCAGGGTCAGGCCCTCGTCCGCCCCCCCCCCACACACACACACCTGAATGGACCCACCACAGCAGGAAAGAGCTGGTCAGCCTGGGGTTCTCACTGGAGACCTCACAACTTTTTCCAGCTTCAACCACCTCAAACAGACACCCATTTAAGGCAGCGATTACCTTTATAAAACATAATCCTTCCAAGGCCTCTGTATAGGTGTGTTTATATAACATTAATAGAACATTTATATCACTTCTTGCTCATTTATGGTCTCACAGAGAGGTCTTACAGTCTTGAGGCATATGTAAACTCTGGGATGCCAACTAACGATTAGAACTAATAATTGGTCTTGTTGCTTATTAGTCTGAGATGGTCATAAGTCTGTACATATAACACCTGCAAGTGATTTTATATATATATATATATAAAATAATTTTGTAGGTGATATATGTACAGACTTATGACCATCTCAGACTAATAAGCAACAAGACCAATTATTAGTTCTAATCGTTAGTTGGCATCCCAGAGTTTACATATGCCTCAAGACTTCCTATATATATATAACTGTATGTGATTCACTGGACCTGGATAACTATATAAGCAGTATATTCTAAATGTTAAAGTAGATTCAACACAATCACAATCCTAAATCCTAATTGATGTAAATATAATATTGGACGTGGCTACCTAAATATTGTTTCTTATGTGTGATGAAGTATATACAGGGTAAGCATTACAATCATTGGACTGATTTAAATGTATATGTAATGTGCAAAGGGTGGTCTGGATCATAAAGGGAGATTGTACTAAATGTATACAGTATGTGTGATGGGGTATGTAGGTGTACCGTGTGTGTGCAGTGAAATAAAGGATTGTGCTGGGCTGGGTTTGGTGTGTGTGTGTGTGTGTGTGTGTGTGTGTGTGTGTGTGTGTGTGTGTGTGTGTGTGTGTGTGTGTTGCTCTACTGGCTCTTGGGGATTTTGTTTATTTTCACCTTGAGCTGTTCTGACCCCAAGACAGTCCAGCTCTGTTGCTGTGGTGACAGCTGGAGGAATAACAGAAGCCTGTGAGAGAGTACACTGCATCCCGTCTGAGTGTGTGATTTTGGCTTTGGAACCCATTGTGTGTGTGTGTGTGTGTGTGTTTGTGTGTGTGTGTGTGTGTGTGTGTGTGTATGTGTGTGTGTGTGCAGCAGGTATATGAAGAAGAAGCCTGTGAGAGAGTACACTGCATCCCGTCTGAGTGTGTGATTTGTGCTATGGAACCCATTGTGTGTGTGTGTGTGTGTGTGTGTGCGTGCATAAGGTGTGCGTGTGCATGTGCGTGTGTGAGTGTGTGTGTGTGTGTGTGTGTGTGTGTGTGTGTTTGCATATGCGTGTGTGCATGTGTGTGTAGCAGGTATATGGGTGCATACAAGAGAGAGAGAATTCAGTGGCTGGAAACGCTCCTAATGAAAGCCACCCCTACACATCATGGTCTCTCTCTCTCTCTCTCTCTCTCTCTCTCGCTCTCTCTCGTTGTAAGTGTACTTAACTTGAAATAATTCATCCCTTAACCCTGAAGACATTTAGTGAAAATATGTAGACTACCGGAAGAGCAATGAACGAGGAAGTTATGGACAAAATGAATTCCTCATTTTAACTATTCGTATAATATAAATCGGAAAACAGTATTTAGTACAGTGTTACGGTGCGTGTGTGTGTGTTACGTTGTGTGTGTGTTCATCTAAAACTCTGCACTTCATCCATGCGGACTCCAATAACAGACTACGCCGTTTATTCAGCCCTTTCAAAGGCTTGGGAAATCTCTCCCTTCCACTGCTGTTCCAGTCTTCATAACTGAGGTTTAGCTTGTTTGAATAAATGCAAAACACACCCTACGTCTGTGGGACGGCTTTCAGAGAGAGCAGAATAGGAATATAAAACAATACGGAACAGTACAAACCGGTGTCAGTGCTGCCTTATTGAGTTATAGCATTGGCTGATGCAGCAGAAGGCTTTCGCTAACTCTGCATGTTGTTGTTGGAGTTTGCTCGCTAGGTCTCTGGATTATATTTTAGGATAGTCTATTGGCCTCAGGCAAGGGGATGAGATTGATGCCATCCAGGAGATTAAATCGAATTAATTTATTGTTTTTTTATTGGATGGAGCTGCCATTAACCCTTTGCTCTGCAACTGCACCCTTAAGACAGTGACTGACTGTGAATCTGGTCCAGGCCTGATCAGGCAGATATTCTCTGAAGCCTGTGTGTCAGGACTGAGCAGATAATGAATACTTTGCGTAAGTGTGGTCATTGTGAAGCATTAGCAAATATGGGTTTATGGGGTCACCTGTGGTTTTGGCTATTGTGAACAGGTAACATATGTGCCTTTATCGGAAATGAATGGGCAAATGTCAATGATTTGTGTTTCATATGCACCTGACATGCACACACACACACACGCGCGCACGCGCGCACACACACACGCACGCACGCACGCACGCACGCACGCACGCACGCACGCACGCACGCACGCACGCACGCACGCACGCACGCACGCACACACACACACACACACACACGTGCGAGCATGCATGTATTGAATCTGCTGAAGATTCCAACATTTCAAGAGAAGATCAGTTCAGTTAACTTGGGTAACTCATATTTAATCTCTGCCCTCTAGTGGACACAGCCAGACATGGACTTTTGTGTGTCCATCCATACACGTGTGTGTGGGTCACTGACAAAGATGACCCGTAAATCTGACAGAAAAGCCGAGCAGAGAGAGGAAGGGGATAGAGAGAGAGAAAGGAAGAGAGAGACAGGGAAGAATCAGTGGAGCTGGAGAGGAGAGGAAGAGAGAGAGAGACAGAGAGAGAGAGAGAGAGGGGGGGGGGGTGCTGTCCTCATCAGCTCTATTATCTGTGCGTAACTAGAGCCAGTCCAAACACTGACTTTTGACCTCCCTCCTCCCTCCTGTAAATACTCTGCTCATTCCTGAGCCCATCACTCTCTCTTATTAAACATCTCTCTATTAGACATGACAGAAGGGGAGAGTGACAGGGAGGGAAAGAGAGAGAAAGAGAGAGATAGAAGGGAAAAACAGAGAGAGAGAAAGAGAGACTTTGACCATTAAAAAACAGTCCATCAGTCCATATCAGTCTTATTACCCATACCATCCTCCAGAGGTGTTCATTATCACAAGAGCCTCACTCAAAGAGGAGGGGAGAGAAAAGAGATACTGGGAGGAAGAGATGAAGAGAAAGCGGGATCGAGAGAAAGACGTAGAGTCCAGAAAGCAGAGGGAAAGAGAGGGAGCTGCAGAGGTCTTCAAGAAAAGAGGGGAGGGGGGGGGGGCTGCAGCAGACAGCGAGGCTCATGGGTAATTGTGTTGTTGCAGCTCGTGACGGACACGCTCAAATGCAGAACATCTGTCAGAGATATTCCTGAGCAATGTGCCGTGACAGAGCAACCCTACAGAAAACAGAGGGAGGGGGAAAAAACGAGGGATAGAGAAGAAAGAAAGAAGCTGAGCTATGTGCAATCATCATGTCAAGCGGCACAATCTACACTAATCAAGTCAGTGTGTGTGTGTGTTCGTGAGAGTATGTGTGTGTTTGTAAGAGTGTGTGTGTGTATGTGGGTTCATGAGTGCAAGTATGTGTGTGTTCGTGTGCGGGGGGAGTTGTGTTTGTGGGTATGTGTGTGTGTGTGTGTGTGTGTGCGTGTGTTTGTGTGTGTGTGTGTGTGTGTGTGTGTGTGTGTGTGTGTGTGTGTGTGTGTGTGTGTGTGTGTGTGTATAGAGTCCAGAGTAGGATGCAGACGTGTAAAGAAATAAGTATTTGTTTATGGATCCAATTGATAATCCATCTGACTCCACTTAGTCCCTAATTGGGTTTATCGAAAATCGCCGGGACCAATCGTTCGTCACGCTGCTTTGCACAGCGCCATTTGATGTAGACCCCGCCAAGGCAGGTGCTATCCCACAATTCCTAGCAGCTGCCTCTGAAAAGGAGCTGAGTGCTACCCAGAAGTCTGACGTCTTCTGGTCACTGCAAACTGCACTGAGGACAGGCGAACACAGAGCCTCGCGATGGTGTTATTGAAAACATAATACTGACTAAAAATGTTCTTCTCTTTGCAGTAAAGCTACTTAAGATCCCACTTCTGACAGTTCACTCATATGCATACAATTACCTAATTTCTATTTTTGTAAAAAAATAAATGGTGAAGCAACTACATGATCTATTGCTGTTTAAATTAGTTTCCTGGTTGCAGATCTGTTGCCCAGTATCTGTAACCTAATTGAAATAATTGACAAGTTACTACCCTGTGTATCCCCTTGTCTCCTACATATTGTCTCATAGTGTTGTATATGAAGGTAATGAGTTTCAGGAACTGTTCATTAAAAGCAGAGTGTCAGCAAGTGTCTGAAAGGTGATATGTGAGATTCGGTCATTCTTTACAGGCGTCCCCAGACTCCCTCCAGTGTATCAGCATAGACATGCACACACTCATCTAACAGTCCTCCGCTCCCAGTAGGAGAGGACGGGAAAACAGTGTTGACAGTAGGAGTTGACAATGTGCCCCTCATCCTGATCTGGACCTGTAACACCTGAACCAGGCCAGATGCCTTTTTCTAATATATGTGAAAAACAAATGGCAATAACAGGCAGAATGTCATGAACATTTTTAAATGGAGAATTAATATAATCCTTATCATTAATCCTGCAATTTCTTTGATGGTGTATATATATATGCAGGGCCTTTTAAATATCCTGTCATGATAAATGAGGTCATCCAGACATCTGTCAATTCATCCCTGCACACGTGTGATGGATAGGAAAAGTCCTCTCTCTCTCTCTTGCTCGATCTGTCTTTCTCCCACGCTTTCTCTCTCTCTCTCGCTCTCTGTCTGTCTGTCTGTCTGTCTGTCTGTCTGTCTGTCTCCTCTGGACTGCCCTCGGGTCAGTCAAAATGCTCCCAGCCTACTATTCTTTAGTTTCAGGAGCCCAGATGTCTGATCAGAGAATAGATAATAGTTCCCCTTCCTCTCGGCGTGCAGTCATGGACCATTGGGAACGTTAAGACTAATACACCTCATATGATCTGGATATGAAGAATGAAAACCAGGAAACAAGGCAGAGAGAGAGAGAGAGAGAGAGAGAGAGAGAGAGAGAGAAATTGGCAGAGAGGGAGCAAATGGGGACAACACGGGATAATTATATTAAAAAAAACAGTGAAACATCGATGATCATCAATGATACAAGAAATTGCATCAAACAACACAGAGAAAGAGACTGAAGGAGAGGAACAGAGGCAGAGAGAGAGAGAGAGAGAGAGAGAGAGAGAGAGAGAGAGATGGGACAACAGAAAGACAGACATATTAGAGCCAATACTGAATTCCTGCACGTTAGCGGTCGCGTTCCAAAGCAGCCAGTGGTCCTGGAGCATATGACAGTTTGACAGGTTCTGTGATCCACTTAGTCTTACTTCACACACACACACACACACACAGACACACATTCTCTCTCTCTCTCTCTTCCTTGATTTCTTTCACACACACACACACACACACACACACACACACTCCTCCAGGTGAGGCTACAGAGAGCTCTCTCTCTCTCTTTCTCTCTTCCTCTCTCTTTCACACACACACACACACACACACACACACACACACACACACACACACACACACACACACACACACACACACACACCTGCAACCTGTCTCAGGTCATGCTTCACCGTGTGCTTGATACATTTGTGTGTGGGAGGCAGATAGTGGGCGAGATCTGCGCTGTTTGATCCTTAATGCGACCCATCTGCCTGACAGACATGGGTTCAAGCGATGGAGCAGAAAATAACACACGCACACACCCTGCATGGTGGGGCTGAAACTAAACCAAGATGCATGTGTGTTTGTGTGTGTGTGTGTGTGTGTGTGTGTGTATGTGGGCGTACTCGTATGTGTGTGTGTGTGTGTCCATTGACCTATGAAGTTTTTCATTCCTGTTTTGTTTATATTTATCCCTGTTTATGACAACAGTGGTCTTACCTCTTGTGTGTGTGTCCCTGTCTCTGCCTGATTCTCTCTCTGTCTTACTCTTCTTTCTCTCACTCTTTTTTTGTTCTCATTATACATTTTGATCACCATTTTAGTTGACTTTTTATGTATTATTCCCAACTATTTCCCTGTGTTTCTCTGTTGTAAATCTTTGTGTGTGAGTATGTGTGTGTGTGTGTGTGTTTCTGTCATTTTCTCTGGTGTTACGCATCATTTACACTCTAAAGAAGCTCTGCATTTCAAATCTACACATCTAATGGGAAGTGAAAACAGAGAGAGAAAACTCTTTTTTCCCCTTCTACCCACCTCTATTACCTCCCACTTTGACTGATTGATGATTTCATGAACTTGTCTGCAGAGAGGCAGATATACCGATATACGGGGAGGTGATAAGCACAGTTTCTTGTGGCACCTGATGATTCATCTTGCAGTGGATACCTTTCAACACTTTCAGTTAGTACACAAAGACATCTTTAAGGTATGTTTTTGTTGGGGGCTAGGTTGTCAAATTCATTTTGATGGTATGTATATGAATATGTACAAATACAAAACTCGATCTTGGAATGGTCAAATATCAAACACAATGCATTATGGGCATCTGGGGCTACATGAATGTCCTGAATGTTTTATGAATAGCCCTGGATCTCTCTTTTCCTACATAAATAAGTATAATAATAAATCATAATAATAAAAATAGCCCTAAATCTCTTCATCTGTCATTTATTAAAGCCCTCGGAAAAACAATACGATATCGTTGATCAAAAACGAACAAAAAAGTATGTTTTGGGATCTCTGTGTGTCATCCAAGCAGCAGGTCTGCATGCCATGGGCTGTCTTAAGGCTGTTTCTGTCTCAGGCTGCGTGAAAAATGGTGCATTTAGCTGCCAGAATAAAAAAAATAAAACTTTCTCAGGGGAGGATGCTCCCTGACCCCCTACAGGTCTGGACTAAGCCCAGAAGGTTTTTTTAACTCCTAGAAACGTCCCTGCAATGCATCATGAAGATACCCTTTTATTTGATTTCTTTTTCTTTCTTTTCTGGCGTAGAATGAAATGCTGCTGCAAATTGCCATATCAATTCCATTGTAGTCGAATTGTAGGCTGTCTAGGGTGAGATCTGATTTCTTACAAATGTTGGAAACAGCAGCTGAATAAGGAAAAGGCTGAGAAATGAACAAAAAACATAATTTAATAATGATAATGATATAGTAATGGGTGCTTAGCATCCTAGATGACATATTGTGACTGTGGCTTGGATTGTGTCACTGTGTAGAATTAGATACACAAGTGAGAACAACTCTGAAGGAACAGTTCTATCGTAACGGTGTTAATTATCAGACGGCGTGTGTTATCGGCAGTTGTCGTTGTCATGGGAATCCATTATTAAACTGAAGTTATAGATTGCTGTTAATCCATTATTAAACTTAGCATTTTGATTGTTTAACAGAATGGCCGATGTTTGACACTGTCCGATAACTGACATAGATACGCTATAGTTCTTACAAACACACATGGACGTATTTAATGCATATTAGATGAAAGTAGAGTACATTACTATGACTGACCATACCATGATAAGACCTATATAATGTAAATATGCATAGCTATGTACAATTTGATGGATCACCAAGTCTCTCAGTTCATGCATTTCTAGTCTCTGAGTGCATTTTCTATAAGAACATCCTACTGCTTGGAGTCAGGGTGGGGTGGCGTGTGATGTCACCACTCAGTCATGGGTAGGGATGAGAATTGATAAGATTTTAACGATTCCGATGCCTTATCGATTCCTGCTTATCGATTCGATATCGATTCTTTTATCGATTCTTATTGGGCAAGGGGTGAAAAAAAGAGCACAAACGGGTTTATTTACATTAATTTTCTTTTATATAATTTTCTATAATGCTGCACACACCATATACAGTATGTATATACACATTAAAAAAAATTAAATAACCAAAAACATTTATACATATTCCTCTTGAACTTAAAATAAAACTTACATAACTTAAATAAAATGTATTCTGTTTAATTTAAACATGTTCCTAGAAATTAACCTAACGAAAATCTGGGGCATCTACCGTAGTAAAAGGGTGCAAACCTTTCACCACAAACTTAGTCACTGCTCGGTGACATTCGTTGATCCTCTCCTCGGTAATTTTATTTTTCCCTGCCTCGAAGAAAGGATGGGCTAGAGGTGTACATGACGTGCTAGCTGTAGCCTGTGACCCAGACAGACTACCAGCCTCTGAACCGGTCTGACTCTGAACGTCATCAGCTAAATTGGATGGAAATGGAGATTATCTATATAAGTGAAAGCTGGTTTACACAATGAAACAAATGGCACTAACAAAATCGCTGAATTTGCTGAGCTGACATAAAGCCACATTAAGAGGGGAGGCAAACACTACCTCTGCCTCAATGTAGGGGGCTGAAAATAGAAGATTCTATAGCCAAGCTAGCGTAGCTATATGCTAAGTTTAATAATGGATTAAAAGACGATATGCTCAGTTTAATAATGGGTTGACACGAAAACGCGAACGTTTGCTGATAACACACGCCCTCCGATAATTAACACCGTTACGATCAAACATTTCTCAAAACTGGACTTTCAATCCAAACGTGAAGTGGTCAATAATGGGAGACCAATGCCGGAGCTAAAATGTATGCTTCAAACGAAGGGACAGAAAATAACTTGATCGACGACACACAATAAAGGCAAATTGCTTCACACAGTGAGTGGTTGTGATCACTTTTGAAGAGTTTACCTTGGACAGAAAGAGATGAAGCGCCGACATTAGCTGAGCTGCTGCATGCATCGAAGACATGACATTCCTGTAATTTAATTCCATGCTGTGTGTTCAAATGCTTATTCATATTTGTTGTATTTCCTCCCTTCGACGAAATAGACTTTTTACACAGGTTACAAGTGGCGTAGGTGTCATTTTTGTCGTGTGAAATAGAGCCAAACTTTGGAATGCTTCTGCCTAGTTGCCATGTTTGCTGCAGTCTGAAGAAGAAACTGTAAAAAGTTCGCGCATGCGCAACGCCACAAAGGACCGATAGCAGAACCGTTAAAGAATTTGGCTGACGATTCCAAACAATCGGTTCACTAGGAACCGGTTTTAAAAAAGAACCGGTTCTCGATTCTCATCCCTAGTCATGGGCGTGTCCTGTGGCAGAGTTCATGGGCGTGTCCTTTTGCAGAGTTCTGATTGGAAACACATGCTGGACGGACGGCTGGGCTCAGAACTCAGGACGGCATGGGGCAGCCTGTGTGTGAGGAGACAGTGATGGATGTTACTTGTGTTGTGAAACATATGTTGAGTGTTGAGGCTGTGTGTGTATATGTGTGTGTGTGTGTGTGTGTGTGTGTGTGTGTGTCTGTGTGACAGAGAGCGGGAGATTTGGTTAGGTGCTGTTGAGTTGTTAGTGAGTCCATTCATCTCATTTCTCAGATTTTGGCATATGGAATTTTGTGATTTATGCCCACAGAAAAGAAAAAAAGTTTAAACTAACAAACGTGTCTGTGTGTGAGTGTGTGCATGTCTGAATCTGCACGCATGATTGTGTGTGTGTGTGTCTGTATCAGATGTGTGCTGTGACCTTTACTTAAAGGCAAGCAGAGCTAAGAGCTAAGAGCTAGGAAAAAATACAAACCAGCTCAAGGAGGAAAGAAAAATCTTGAGATTGATGTCACTGCATCTCTATGTGAGGACATTTAAAACGTCTAAGCAACAAAGCATGATGGGTATTTTTCTGGCTTGCAAGCCATCAGCTCACCAAACATAACTGCAGGGCCAGTCGCTTGCATTTCATGTGCAACTCTGTTCTACCAACTAACATCTTACACATAATCCAAAAGCCTACCATTACTATCATAATGAAACCTTGAAAGCATCAGGACGACCTGGAGACCTGGCATGGCTAGGCTTGAGATCCCCCTCTCCCCCTCTTGAAACTCACCTCATCTGCCAAAGGGATTGCTTACAGTTTTTTCCAATCATTTTAACTCACATAGTGTCACCAAGCCTTAAGTTCGAGTTGAGTTTCAAGTACTCTGTGTTTGAGTCAAAGTCAAAGTCCGAGTCACCAAAGAAAGGTTTGAGTCGAGTCCAAGTTGAGTTCCCATTACTTGAGTCAGAGTCTGCGTCCGATAAACGTGATTATAATCTGCCTTCAAACACGTATACTAATTCACCTAACCACCGACAGAAGACAAACCACCAGATCGCTCTTGTTTTGTCTGCAGATATTATATGTGTACCCAGTGGTTAAATTGGCTTTTGCGAGGAGGGGGAGCCCTTGTGTGCGGTCAATGGTCATCTTTCAAAAGCATCTTTATTTATATCGCTCTCAGATACATTATGAATGTATGCATTATTAGACTTAAGGGGCTCTTTTTCCACTTATGTGTAGGGGTTGAATAGTTTTTCAAACAAAAAGGCTACAATTCAATGTATTATCTTTTGAATATCATCAAACAACATTAAGAAACTTATTTATTATTCACACATAACAAAGCTGCATGAAGAATATAAAATGTAGCCTATGTTCATGAGTACATTAATGCAGCTATCATTAAAACAGACATTGGTATTTATACAGTAGCCCATATCATCACTTGTTTCAGGATCATTGGAATCTATTACAGTTTTCCAAAATTACTTTGCACCAACAACCTTAAGTTGAACTTAAATATTTTGTGTAATTCAGAGCTGAAACCACAACATAGGGACACATGTCTTTATATCATATTAGCCTAGTATTTTAGTTAAACTGGTATTGTCAAAAATATATGGAAAACTAATAGTTGAGTTTGATTATTTCAGTTAGGCCTATATTGCAAAGATCATAGGAATCTAGGTAACACTAATGAACTAGGAAATTATGAATTTCCAAAAAATAATACTAAAACAATTAAAGCAGGTAGCGATAGGCTTCAGATTTGACATTTGCTAGCGGCTAGCTAGCCAGTGATTTGTATGGTGTTACTCGCTTTTTTGTGCGGCCGTCATTGGCCATCATAGGCGTTTGTTGTGCCTTTGTCCCCCTATGGATATTAGCCCTTTGATGAGAGTTCAACTGCACCTTGTCGCAAAGTTGTGTCATGTTTTTTCTTTGGGTTAGGATAGCTTGGCTAGTTGGCTATTAGGTTCGGTTCTGAGTGAAGGCTAAACTGCTTGGCTGCGTCCTTTAAGTTAGCTTAGTTAATTTGTTGTTTCAGGCTGAAATGTCAGTCTGAATAGCGAAAAAACAGATCATAAATAAACACTAACCTTCTTCACACATTCTAGCGATGGCGCTTTGGTGGACAGCTTATTAACAACAACAATGATCCTTTAGAAAACCATTTTAACAATCACCAAATATTGTAGGTGTCGATTTTTGACGTGCACTTCACGAGAGAATCAGTAGAATGCCCTATCACGCCTCGTAATTCCATGTATCATTGATTGGCTACAGTGTCTTTGAGTAGTCTTGTGAGTTATATAGTCTCATATTGCAATGCGTTTGTCAGGAGATGAAAAAATATTAAAAGTAATATATTATTATTTTACACTGACGGAGACGGAGCTGAGCTCCGGCGGGGTTTGTTGTAGACCTAAGGAGGCGGAGCTGAGCTCCGGAGCGCTCCGGCCCAATTTAACCTCTGTGTACCTGTATAATGTGTGTACCTATCAGTGTACCTTACATAGCGATATATTGCCCAGCCCTACCTGGCCTCCAACTTCAGAGTCTGAATGCAGTCAATAATCAAGTCCAAATCTGAGTCATCAGTGCTCAAGTCCAAGTCGAGTCACGAGTCCCGATCATCAGGACTCCAGTCGGACTCGAGTCCAAGTCCTAGACTACTACAACACTGGTTCCACAATACACCCAACCTCCTTGTCACAAAGTTTTCTGACCATGGTAGAATCAAACCAGTTCAATGTATTACGTTAGTTAACTCCTTTCCTTTTCAGTGCATGAGCTGATAACTAAGAGAAAATGTATTATTTCACACAGACATTTGGGCATTGAAATCAGTTGTCAGTAATACCGTATACTGTACTAACACGCATGCACAAACATCCAAAACAAGTTGATCTCCCACCCACTTGACACTAGACCCTCCACGTCATCGAAAGCAAATTACACTTAAACAATTAAACAAGCTGCTTGGCAAGCTAGTTTGATCGTTCAAGCTCGTGTCTATTTTTAGATTTAGCGGGGCAAGCACTACTTGCCTTGCTTACCCTGGTGGCACACCACTGGTGTATATGCCTTTGAGTGTGTGTGTGTGTGTGTGTGTGTCTGTGTGTGTGTGTTATTGTGTGTGTGTGTGTGTGTGTGTGTGTGTGAGTGTGTGTGTTCAAGCCTCTATATGCATGCCTTTAAACATGCTTGGGGTGTCTGAGTATCTCTACATGTGTGTGCCAACGTTTCCATGTTGGTGTATAAATATTTCTACATAAACATGCATGTGTATACATCTACATGCATGTGTGAGGGGGGGTATTGGAATGTGTGTGTGCACGCGTGTATGTGTGTGTGCCAGCTATGCAGTGTTAACCAGGCAGTGAGGCCTGTTCCACCCACATGAAAGCTGCCATTAAGATTCCAGGGGTAGCGGTCCCTGACTTGGACCCAGAGCAAAAGACAGAGGCTGCCACCCACCCACAGGCAGGCAGGCGCACACACACACACACACACACACACACACACACACACACACACACACACACACACACACACACACACACACACTCCACCATAGCAGCCACAGAGCCTCCAGAGGCTGCATGACATAACGGCATCATAAAGCTAGGACCATTCACTCTAATTACTACCATGCTACTTCTGAACACAAACACAAACACACATAAACAAACACACACAAATCTCTCTCTCTCTGTGTCTCGCTAACATTCACAGGCTCACACACAAGAACAAACACACACAAATCTTGCTCTCGTTCTCACAACATCATGACCAGACACTCACAGATAGCTCTCCCTCGCCTACATAACAGCACAAACCCACACACAGCACACACACACACACACACACACACACACACACACACTCTAAAATCTATATTACTGGCCCACACATGTCAAACAAAAACCAAAAAGAAAACAAAATGACTGAAAACTATGTGAAGCGTTTGGGTTGACACACTGAAGATGTCACATTTTTCATGTCATTTGACACACTGTGTAATGGTAACTGAGAACGAGGAATTAATCAAAGGCATTCTCTGGATTGTAATGCAAATGTCATACAGATATGTGGCACATTATTTAGAGCATAATGATGTACCTACAGCCGCTGTGGTGAATTGATTTCAAAAAGAGAAAAAAAGAGGGTAACACTTCACTTGAACACTTCATAATAGCACATAACGATGCTTTAAGCGAGACATTATGACACCATAGTGTTATTAGTCATCATGACATTCTCAAATCATATCATACTACCATTTTACACTGCTGTCATGACAGTTTTCTGAACTTAAAATGACATGACATCTTGCTATGCGTCAATGTTAAGCTACAAAAACTTGAGATGTTATAAAATTCAACAGTAATGGTAACATGATTCTCAGTGACAGTGATGATGTCTGAAGGCACAATATGGCCTCTGCCATGACATGTTTCTAATATAAATATGCCAGTATTATTAAGAAGGGTTAATGGATGTGCAGTGTGTGTGTGTGACTTATTTGTTTGTGTGTGTGTGTATGTGTGTGTGTGCGTTGTTGAGGTCTAGGAGGCTAGCCACAGTAACACCCACATGACAGGACTCTCACCAGACAGGAGACAGGCATTCCCCCCAATCAGCACAACAATACCCCAGAGAGAGAGTGAGGGAGACAGTGAGTGAGTGAGTGTGAGAAAGAGAGAGAGAGAGGGATAGAGGAAAACGAAGAGTGAGAGGGTGGTAATCAGTTAACACTGCCACTGAAACATGCCCGCACTGAGAAGATTGAACACCTTCAAAAAAAATCATCTGGCTTTACGACACTAAAAAATGAAAAAGAGGCAGTGACTGAGAGGAGGAAGAGAAAAAACAGAGGGATAAAGAGAGAGAGAGAGAAAGAAAGAGAGAGATATATACCACTGTGAATGTGATTCTCCTGCACGGTGCTTTAAAGTGAATGAACCGGCAGAGGAATCTTTAGGTCCTGACCTACTGCTTCGTCCCGATGTCTGCTTTGATTCAGATCTGAGCGTCTCTGTGTGGCTCTGCATACACGAGATCCTATAAAAACACACACGCACGCAGAGATGGGCGGATAGTGCTGGAGGAACCAGAGGAACCAGAGGAACTAAACCTCCATTTATGGGCCATATGTTAAAAGTATTTGTTGTTTTTTCTGATCTCTCCTCCCCCCCCCTCTCTCTTTCTTTCTTTCATTTGTCCTTTTTCTCTGTCTCTCTCTCTCTTCTTGAATGTCAGGCTGAAACTTGCCAGCAGGCCAAGGCAGGAAGTGCCTTTGTGTCTCAAAAATGCACAACGATAACAATCGCTGTGCGCCATGTGAAAGCATTACATAAAAATGCATAGACCTTGCATGCTAAAGACGCCAGAGAAAGAGAGAGAGGGGTATACAGAACGGAATGAATGAATGAATGAATGAAGGAAGGAAGGGAGGAATGATAGAAAGAGAGATCAGAGGACTCAGTTAAGATCGTTGTGATTGCTCTGATTTTTACCATCCACACCATCCATCTGCAAATCATGTCCTCCCTGGTGTAAATGTCTTAGATAGATAGATAGATAGATGGATACTTTATTAATCCCGAAGGAAATTTAGGTCATCCAGTAGCTTATACACTTAACTTAACTCACAAACATACATACACAAATCACAGTAGAAAAACAATACACATAGGGAAAAGCATGTTCACAGGGAGTGGGGTGTATACAGATATTATACAGATATTACAGTGTGCATTGATTGTGTCAGTGTTGATGTCCACAAGGAAAGTAGTGCAAAGAGTGCAGAGAGATAGTGTTCATGTGCTTGTGTGGATAGTGCAAAGATAGAGTACTTGTGCTTGTGTGTGTGAGGATAGTGCAAAGTGATATAAATAGTAAAGACTGTGCAATGGGCTAGTATAGCCAGTAAAAGAGTAAAAAGATAAAAAGATGGACAGTGGGATGGAAAAATTAAGAGCTGAGAAGAGGAGGGGAGACTGAGGAAGACTCATGCAGAGAAGTCCATCTCCCTTCCCCTCCCCTTCTGTGTGGCATTAAAAAGCTGGATGGCCCTGGGGACAAAGGACTTTCTCAGCCTGTCCGATGAGCATGACAGTGACAGGAGTCTGCCACTGAAAATGCTCCTCTGTCCGTTAATAGTACTGTGAAGTGGGTGGTGGTCATTGTCCAAGATGGTCAGCAGCCTACTCAATGTCCTTTTCTCCGCCACTGATGTTAGGCAGTCCAGTTCCATGCCAACAACAGCTCCTGCCCTTCTCACCAGCCTGTCTAGTCGCCCTGCATCCCTCTTCTTCATGCTGCCTCCCCAGCACACCACAGCATAAAAAAGGACACTGGCAACAACAGACTGGTAAAACATGCGCAGGAGTTTGTTGCAGACATTGAAAGACCTCAGCCTCCTCAGGAAGTAGAGCCGGCTCTGACCCTTCTTATAGATGGCATCTATGTTGGCTGACCAGTCCAGTTTACTGTCCAGATGAACTCCTAAGTACTTGTAGGTTTTGACCACCTCCACACTGACACCCCCGATGGAGACTGGTAGCAGAGGAGGCTGAGACCTCCTAAAATCCACCACCATCTCCTTGGTCTTGGTGGCGTTCAGCTGCAGGTGGTTATTCCTACACCACTGCACAAAGTTGTCCACCAGGCTCCTGTACTCACCCTCCTGTCCATCCCTGATACAACCCACAACAGCAGAGTCATCAGAGAACTTCTGGATGTGGCACGACTCCGTGTTGTAGGTGAAGTCTGATGTGTACAGGGTAAACAGGACAGGTGAGAGCACAGTCCCCTGTGGAGTGCCGGTGCTGCACAACACAGTCTCAGATACGCAATCTTTCAGCCTGACAAACTGTGGTCTCTCCGTCAGGTAGTCAGTGATCCAGGATACCAGGTGGGCGTTCACACCCATCTGCACGAGCTTGTCACTCAGTCGGAGGGGCTGGATGGTGTTGAAGGCACTGGAGAAATCAAAGAACATGATTCTCACAGCACCTTTCCCCTTGTCCAGATAAGAGTGTGCCCTGTGCATTAGGTAGACGATGGCATCTTCCACGCCCACCTTCTCCTGGTAGGCAAACTGCAGCGGGTCGAGTGCATGGCGTACCTGAGGTCTGAGGTTGTGAAGCAGCAGTCGTTCCATGGTCTTAGATATGTGTGATGTAAGAGCGACTGGCCTGAAGTCATTCAGCTCACTGGGGTGCGGCTTCTTCGGGATGGGGATGAGGCAAAGGCTTAAAGTGGGTATTTAAAATGTCAGGCCCTGACAGACATGTTCATTCTCCTCATCTGTGTAAAGGTTTTAAGATGGCTCTCATCTCACGGTCCATATGCCTTCTTGGAACCTGACGATGCAGTCGTCATAAAGACGGCTAGAATCAAACACCATCTGTAATCTGTAACCAGAGCTGTAATTTGAGTTGAGGGGTTCCTGAGGCTCGGGCTTGGGGCCAGTCAGTAGTATGCTTCCCTTTCTCTGTGAGAGTGAGAGAGACAGTCAGTATGGTTTCCACCCTCAGGCCTACAGACGTGTCCAGATGCTACTGCAGTGTCTCACTCTCCTGCTCCCCCTCTCCTGAGGGTCTTCCTCAGCATGTCTCACTCTCCTGCTCCCCCTCTCCTGAGGGTCTTCCTCAGCATGTCTCACTCTCCTGCTCCCCCTCTCCTGAGGGTCTTCCTCAGCATGTCTCACTCTCCTGCTCCCCCTCTCCTGAGGGTCTTCCTCAGCATGTCTCCCTCTCCTGCTCCCCCTCTCCTGAGGGTCTTCCTCAGCATGTCTCACTCTCCTGCTCCCCCTCTCCTGAGGGTCTTCCTCAGCATGTCTCTCTCTCCTGCTCCCCCTCTCCTGAGGGTCTTCCTCAGCATGTCTCACTCTCCTGCTCCCCCTCTCCTGAGGGTCTTCCTCAGCATGTCTCCCTCTCCTGCTCCCCCTCTCCTGAGGGTCTTCCTCAGCATGTCTCTCTCTCCTGCTCCCCCTCTCCTTCCTCTCCAGTTCTCACCCTATCCTCTTCTTCCTTCTCTCAGTCTCGTTCTCTCTGTTCCCCTATCAGTGTCTGTCTGTCGTTTATCTTTCCCTCTAGGCTCTATTCCTCTATTTCAGTTTCTCCCCTGTCTTCCTTTTTCTTTCTTTCTCTTCCTCCTCTCTTAGGATCTCTCCATTTCTCTCTCTCTATTTCTACCAGGAGCTGAGTGGACTGACAGCTGTTCTCTTGCTCTTCTACTCCTCGGTCAGATCAGATCAGGGGATAGAAAGTGTCTGAGTGCCATGGAGCAGCATGATTGGCCAGTTGTGAGTCATTGGGCTAAGTAGGATTGGATGGGATTTGGGACTGACTGTTTACAGTGATGAGGCCAAGTCATTTACGGATTTGGGCTTGATTCCTGCTCTCACACACACACACACACACACATACACGTACACATACACACACACCCACCAGTATACACCAAAACACACACACATGCAAAATCACACACACATACATACACACATACAATGCTGGCCTAGAGCCCTATGTTATGATGATGAAACTATACAGTAGTTTTTTTTGCAAACATTACTGGAAACCTGATCAAGACCAGACACATGCAAACACACACACACACACACACACGCACTCACAGATTGCCCACCTCAATTTCTGTCTTTTTCGGCCTTAAGTGCATTTTCTCACTACATCAAACTCTGTGTCTCACATTTTGGCAGTCTCTCCTTCTACGGCTCTTCATTTCTCACTCTGCCCCCCCACCCCCCCCCTTCTTTCTGTCTTTCTCCATCTCAGCCAAGTTTCTCTTTGGTTCACTAAGACCACTGTCTTCAAGCCAGCTCTCTTACACACTCATCTGGCTGAGTCTCAGAGCTTGTCACTCTCTTTGTCTCTCTAGGTTTCCCTCTTCTCCCTCACGACTCCTCAGTCTCCTAACGACTCCTCCTCAGCTACATTTAGACACAGTGGAGTCGCCTGACAACCTCAGCTTCAGTTCTGCTGTTTATGTCCACTTACTTTCATTTCCTTCTTACCATCAGTCCTTTCTTTCCTTCTCAACATCTTTTTCTCATTCTTCCTTCCTTTCTCTCTCTCTCTTTCCCTTTTTCCTTCTTTTCTTTCATTTGCTTTCTTCTCCTGTTCCTTTCTCTCTTTCTCCCCATTTTTCCCACTGTTTATTACTCTCTTGTTGCCTTTTTTCACCTTTCATCATAAGGTCACACATTTTCCTTATAAACATAAGCGCTTATTCATTTTCCACCAATCAGTTTCCTCCTTGATGTCAGCCGGATCCACGCCAGATCTGGGCCGGGTCCGTCCACGGATCTCAGGCCTGTCAGCCTTGCAGTGTGCGCGCAGGCCTGGCTGCACCCAGGGGCGGCCCTAGCACATTTGGCGCTCTAGGCGAGCTTCACTCCTGGCGCCCCCCCCCCAAATAAAAAATATTTTTTTCCCCCACGAAAACGGAATTGCAACTTTCAAACGCTATTTTGCCCTGTAAGACTGCATTTCTTTCACATAAACACAACAACGATCGCGACGATGAACAAACATTAATTCAAGAACAAATCACTGAGAAAATGTCAAGCCTGTGCTGGACTACGCTCCGGCCACGCACCCTGTTCAACTGTTTATGGACACACACACACCACCACGTCATCTTCCAAATCGCCTAGAAATAATGTTTTCTTAGTCTTCTAAAAGTGAATCTAAATTAAAATGATATAACAAAAGTGTGTATTATCATATTTTGTTAAATGTAGCTATTATGTAGTTATTAAGCATTTTGGTGTATTTGGACAGCCTGACATTTTTTTATTCCAAGATGCATAGCTCTTGATTAGTTGAATCATGTCTAATTAAACTGGCTAGCTCGCTCCACCAAAACTAAAGCTGTCCAAATGTGATTACTCAAATTTTTATGACGCAAAATGACGCAAATTGCGGTACAGCTGAACTTGAACTGATGTTTCGACTGAATGGCAATAACAAGGAACGTCACAAGTCACTGGCTAGCTAGTGTTAGCTAACTAGCAAGATTACATATTCAATCCATTCGCTAGTTGACAATAGTTGACAATACAACAGTTGGATTTTTACCAGTATTCCTCACTTGTTGACAAGTTGCCGTGTTTGGCTTCCTTAATGGGTGTGCTATGCAACGAGTAAGATATGTGTAGTGTTGTTGCACTGGCTATTGGCTTTATATGTGCGCCCCTATTTTAATCATGTCTTTTTTTGTATAATGTAGAATAAATGGACATATCATTTTTATATACCCGCCTAAAATCCTTAAGGAACTATGTGACAGGGAGTAGGAAAACTTTCAATGATAAGGTACATCTTTTCTTCTTAACTCCACTAAAGTGCCGGGGGCAATTCACGCATTTGTGAACGTTTTCTTATCTGGAATTCGTTCTAGGCTAGAACAGGATTT
>NC_045164.1:8350941-8380941 GCF_900700415.2 Clupea harengus | reverse complement strand
GGCTAGTTTGGCGCATCTTTGCCAAACTAAATCATATTACAGTATGGCCCTGATTATGTACGCCAAACAAAGAAGTCATCCTTTAGAGTGTATTACACCACAAATGACAATTTAATTATCCATTAGTCATTTACAGGACTGTGTGGGAAAGTGTATACGATTTAACTTAATTGTTTCTAAAACACTACCACAGACTACCATATTTCTGATGTAATTTTCCAGTTATTCTTTTTATTCTATGCAGGGCAAGTGAAATGTAAATAAATCCAATAAAATGTTTAAACAGACAAACTGCCTACATAAAAAGGACAGAACTAGAGGGAAACGCAGTAGTTAAATCTTTGTTGTAAATCTAGAATCATTTTTGTGTGACTGAGGCCTGCTTTCGATCTGGTCCTTTGTATAGAACTTGTTGGTGAATGGCATCAACATTTGGTGCCCAATATAATGCACAACAAGAAGGTGACGAGTACCTGACGCTGCCCCTCATGTCGGGCAGCCATCACAGCCTGGCACCAGAGTCAGCAGACGGGCATAGTCTATCACCGCGGTGAGCCACACGTCTTCTGTGGAGAGACAGTCATGGTTTTCATCCTTAGAATGTAGCACTGACGCCCCTGAGCCCCAGGAGCGAGCCTCTACACACGCAAGGCATGCTGACCTCAACAGGAGCCACTTCATCCGGGCAGCGGAAGAACAGCCAGGTGCATAGAATCATAGGAGGAATTCATAGGAGGAGCCAGTTCAACACTAGGCCAGCTTAGTGGGTTTTAGTCACATGCGTTTACTGTTAGATACAGTTAAATGGTACTGAGTGAAAAGAAAATAATTTCACACTCGTTTGTCAGAGGAAGATATGTTATTCCTTCTTCTGAAGTACTTTAGCTCCACAGCACTTCTTCCAGCTATGCACGTGTGTGCACACACACACACACACAAATACACACACAAATACACACGTGCACGTATGCACGCATAGAAAAAAATGAGAGAGAGAAAGAGTGATGATCCCACAATGTCATAATGAATAGCTTATATCAAAGAAATGTGCACCTGGACTGTCTTGAATCTCTCGTTCTCCATTCTGAGGGGGAGAGTAAGAAAGAAAGAAAGAAACCAGCCCCCTCCTTGCGAGTGAGGTGAGGCAAAGTAGCTGTACGTGCCATTGCCAATGTTATTTATTAGTGTAGAGGACTGAGGGAGTCTCTGTTCATTGACGGCTGCTCTGGGTGCTGTGCTGAGAAGCCCCAGCTCCTTCCCACACGAGAGTAAACACTCTCGAATGGAGCAGGGAGCCTGGGAAAGCCTGCCTTGGAGAGGGGGTCCTCGAGTCTCACCCTGAACTAAAAACACCCCTTCTCCTCCCTCTCTACTTCTCTAGCCCTCTCGCTCTCTTCCCTCCCTCTCCTCCCCTATATATCTTTCTATCGCTCCCCCCCTCCACTCTCTCTCCTCTCTCTCCCTCTTCTACTCTGTCATTAGGAACCTCTCCATCAGCACTCTCCTAATGACCCGCTTCTCCTGCACACTCGTCTTTCTGTTCTTCATCTCTCCACTCACTAATGTCTCGACAGGCGCGGCACACAAGCAGGGGAATGAAATAACAGGAAAGAGAGAGAAAGGGAAAGGAAAGGAATGGAGATAGAGGCAGAGGGAGGGAAAGACCTTGGTCAAGGACAGAGTGTGTGTGTGTGTGTGTGTGTGTGTGTGTGTGTGTGTGTGTGTGTGTGTGTGTGTGTGTGTGTGTGGACCACAGATCCAGTGCATGAGCAGATAGCACTGTTGTAATAGGACCAGGTATTCTCCACTTACTCTAAGTGAAAATGGCACTCAATGCTCAGTGGACAGAATGAGTTTTTAACGATGTTATGAAAGAACTGTAAAGAGGTGGTACTGTGGCATGTGCCAGCCTTTCAGTGCCTGAACACAACTATCTGCCAACTTAACACTTATCGCCATGACGATCACCACAGGTGCAGCCAATAAACCTGCAAAGGTAGCGAGAGAGGAGTGGGGGAAATCTGGTAGAGTATGGAAACAGCACATGGCTTGGGAAGTACTTGTGACCCCTGTGCTTTATAACGTGGGACTTACTGTGTTTGTATTTCTGAATAAATATGGATCAGATTTGAGTTTTTACCACTTTTGCACTACCACTTTTTTCCACCTTTCTTACCCCATCAATGTTATACAGTTAACACTGATATGTCCATTGTCTCACGTGTGGAAAAAATAGCACATGTATAGTTATCATATAGTACAGAAAGACCCTGTCTTGTAAGGATATCACAACACATGTTCAAATTCAAATTCAAAAGAGTGTCACTGACATGCATTTCCAAAGCATGTCTACAGACAGAATAAAATCACCCACAGACTGAGACGACATCTTCTGCAGAGAGAGACTTACCTGTCTGCCCTTATACACTTCTCTATGGTCAAGTGCTGGATCAAGGCAGAGTCAAGCACATCATACAAGAAGTGGGTCTGCAGACTGGCTAAATCTCCACAGGGGATCTACATTCATTATGATAAATGTTTCGATCCTGTCAGACAAGGGCATCTTGAGGCTAAAAGCAGCTCCTAACTTGCCAATTTAGGAGAAACTAAACTAGTTATTATAGTTACAGTGTTTAGCAAACTATTTTGTCCAAAATTATTATTTCTAAAAAACGAGAAAAACATTAGATTAAAAAAAATGCAAGAAACAATATAAATATAAACAATATAAATTACCAATTTAAAGTAAAAATCAGTTAATAATAATAGTGCCGATCCAGTGGTTGTCCTATAGGTAAAAGTGAGGGTAACCAGAGTAAATATTCGAGAGGATTCCTAACTCACCAGACCAAGTCCCAAACAAACGGAAACGGGCAGTTTCTATCGTTCCACTGTTTTGAATGCAGAATTAAAGAAAACATACCGTCTCAATCGCGACTCGCGAGTGAATAATTATAGCTTGTAAGGGATGCAATAGATCACCAACCAACCGAAACAACCGACTCAGTGCCGAAATTATATTGAAATAACGTTGTATAGTAAGCTGTTTATAAACTAGCTGCTATCTACACAAACGTCATCCTACAGATTAATTTTCAAAACTGTGCGAATACAGCCTACATACAGTGCCCTCCACAATTATTGGCACCCCTAGTGAATATGAGCAAAACAGGCTATACTATTCACACATGTTTTGGGGAAAAATATTTATTTAATCTCAACAGGTTTTTTTTCTTTCAATAATTTTACTTTAATGAAAAGGTAAGATTTTTGTGAATATTTTGAGTGAAAGACCAAGAGGATAAACAGCAAAGACATATTTTTTCATAGCCTGTTTTGCTCATATTTACTAGGGGTGCCAATAATTGTGGAGGGCACTGTATGTGGGAAGCGTATTCCTTTATTATTTAATTTGTCGTTTATGTCCAATATGTGTTTATTTATCGTTCTTTGCGGTAGGCTATTCACAGACCAATCATAGATCATTGCAAGCAAGCTCGTGAATGAGACTCGTAGTCAGTCATATTAACTAAGTCTTTCTTTTAGTGCAGGCGTTTTCCTTCTTAAACGTTGGTCTCAGCAGCAAGGTGAAGGATTTACGGGGAAACTTTTAGTTTACTTCCAAGTGCGACCTTTTAGGCAGTAGTCCTACTCTTAGTGGTAAGATACAAGGCTTTGTGACACCAAAACCACCAGACACAGGAACAGTTTTTCCCCCCTTGCCGTCACTCTTATGAACAGTTGACAAATGATTATATTTTATTATTATATTATATATTATATTTATTTATTTTATCCTAAACTGTTGCATGCATATTTTTCAGTTTAAGTACATAGAGAGCAATTAAACCCAGAAAAAAGTCCTTGTATGTGGAAATGTACTTGGCCAATAAAGATGATTCTGATTCTGATTCTGATTCTGAATACGGGCCCTGATATGTAAGTGCATGTCAACTGATGCAAATATATTCACATTATTTATGTGAAAAGCTGAGTATCCTACAACGAGAGCGCAAGTAGGGCTAACAGACAGTAGCCTACACGCAGTACCGTGTCATTATAAACACAAGAGGGCACCCTTTACGTATGTAACATCTGAGTGGAAATTGTGTGAAAATTTAACTGAAAATTAAAGAATTCCAGTTTTAATAAATATGTGAGTGTGAAAAGGTGAATTCCCCCCCTTCTCACCGTCGCAGTAACATTGAGTTTACTCACGTTGCCCGCAGGAGTGGGAGAAAGATATTTGACTCACATTGCCCGCAGTACCAAGAGAGAGACATTGGTCTCACACACACACACACCTGTTTCCTACGGCTATGGACATTTAGTGAGAGTTGGCGGGAGTGCAATCACGACGTGGTTGCAACACGGTTTTCCGGTACCCACTATGTCATATCACATTAACTTTGTTTCAGCGTACAACCACGGTTATTTTATTCACACATACATAAATACATACTCACACTCTCACCCAGCACTCCCGTACTGCTGCTTGAATGCGGAAGCGCGCGCCTCGAAGGAGCGGTATTTCTCCACGTCCCACGGGAGAGGGAGAAGGGAATTGGCATGAGGGGTGTTTGATGTGATGTTTGTTATGTATGTATGTTAATAATATGTGTGGTGTGTGTAAGAGGTGTAAATGTATGGGTATGGGTGCACTGGTGAAATTGGTGGTGGGTTTGTGTATTTGTTAATGCAATGTATTAGGGAGTCTATAGGACTAATGTGGGGAGGGTTACCCACTCACTGAAATTGTTGGGTCCAATTGGGACTGATTGGTCCAATTTAGCCCAATGGATAGCGTTATTTAAAGGTGCCTCATTCCTGAGGATTCCTAAGGGTGGAAGAGAAGGCGTACTTACCTGTTGTGAGGTGATACTGCGAAAACTGTTTGGTGACTGACTAGTTTTTGTGTACTGTTTGTTTGTTTTTGCATATATGTTTGAGGCCATTGGAGAAATTCCCTCAGCAAAATAAATAACAGTATATTTTTCTAAAGAAAGCCATTATCTCCTGCACGGTGTTTTTTCCCCATCTTCACCACTAATTACTAATCTCCAGTCGCATACATCCCAAAACATGGGGTGACCACCTCAGTCCCTCACAGTGAGATTGCACATTTTTTTTATAAATACATTTAAAAATAGCATCTAAGCAATCTAGACATAGCCAACCTAGGACACTGGCTTGAAAACATGTGAGGGACCTAGGCGGCCACCCCACATTTTGGGATGTGGGTGACTGGAGTCGGTGGTGTAGCCAGGAAAAACAGTGCAGGAGATGGTTGCGTTCTTATACAAAAATATATTCTTATTTATTTTACATGGGGAAGCTCTTCATTGACCCCCAAACATGTACACAAAATAAACAAACATCCAAACGCAACAAGTACTCACAAGAACTAGGCGAACTAGGCACATACTATTCACTCTTCTAAACACTGTTTTCACTTGACCACAGCAGGTAAGTGTTCTTTCTCTCACACCTCTCTCAGGCCTCTCCCTCAAGAAATGAGGCACCCTTTAAATAGGCCTGCCACTTGGGCTAAATTGGTCCAATTAGCTCTCGTTGGACTCAACCATTGTAGTGGGAGAGCCCAACTCCACTCCAGCGCAGAGCGTTGAGAAGGGTGAATTCACCTCTTCACAAAACATGAAATTGATAAATGACAACTACTACAGAATTACTGGTAAGTACCAGTCAAAATGACATGAAAGTTCATTGCAGAGCCTTTCAGTCTCTTCACATGAAACATTTTATTAGAACTAAATGCTACTAAGAGAAGAAAAAGTTCTGGGGTGTAAAGTTCATGGCGAAACACTGCCCCCTAGTGGTTATTAAAGCCTCGGTCAGCCTGAAGGCTCCAACAGTTACTGTACATTTTGTAAGACTTTACAGCACTGAAACATGAGCTTGGGCAGTGTGCAAAACAGTAGCTGTTTCTCTCTCTGTCTCTCTCTCTCCCTTTCTTCTCTTCTCGCCAGCAGTTCACTGGCCATACAGTATACCAGAAACAGAACTCCTCAGTAGCCTATTGGGCCCTGAAGACTCAGAGGACATCGTTGAATGAAGGGTTCACTGGTATACTGGTGTACAATTCAATTGCATTGCTGATGGAGCCTCAGTTGTTTTCTGTTCTGTTTAGCCATGGCCTTTGGTAATGTCAAGGCCCATGCAGACAAGTCCCAACCACCCTGTTCTCCTTCTGGGCCAGAATGGTGCGGTGGTGGGACTCCATATGAGCTGATGGCCAGCCCTTAATACAAGGCCTTCAGTGAGTCACAGGTTATTAAACATCTGACAGACACTGTTTTTTTTACAGGCTCCAGAAGAGGGGGAGCAGAGGAGAGAAAGAGAGGAGGGAGAGAAGGAGGAGGCCACGCTGCGGCTACCAACCCAGTCCTGTGATGAGTCATCAGTCAGGCTTCAAAGACGGAGAGAAAATCATTACCCTCCCGCCTAAACCACACCACTGCGCCATGTGTCAATCCACAGCTTCAGTGTAGAGAAGAGGAGAGGAGAGACTGAAGAGAGAGGAGGGTGGGATAGTGGGATGGAGCAATGGGGGGGAAGAAAACCACAACCTAGAGCCATGTGTCAGTCCAGCACTTCAGCATCGATGGGGGGAGATAGAAAGAGGTAGGGAAAGAGAGAGAGAGGGAGCAAGATGGTGACAGTGAGTGAAAGGGGGAGAGAGAGAAAAAACTTCACTCTACTAAACCACATCACAGAGCCATGTCAATCCTGGACTTTAGACAAGAGAAAGAGAGAGAAGTAGAATATTGGAAAGAATGAAAAGAGAGAGAGATGATGAGAGTAAGAATGAAAAGAGAGACACACAAAAAGAGGGACAGAGATGGTAAGAAGAGGGGAGGAGGGAGCGAAAGAGAAGGGTGAACAGATATGGAGAAAGAGAGAAAAGCCATGGAAGACAAACGAATGGTAGGGGGATAGAGAAAGAAAGAGAGATGAGAAATTAAATGAGGGATAGAGGCCACAGAGAGACAGAAACAGCGGGAACTCAGCTGAGGAAAGAGTGAAAGCAAAAACACATAGAACAGGAACACGGAGAGAGGGAGAGAGAAAGAGAAAGAGGGAGAGAGTGTAGAAGAAAGGGGGCATTGTGGCTTTTTGGGATGAGGGCAGAGGTGGAGGGGTGGGCTGGTGGCTAAGGTTGGGGGGAGTGTGTGTGTGTGTGCGCTCTGCCAGGAAGCATGGGGGTGGTGGTGGTGTTGGTGTGTGTGTGTGTGTCGGGGGGGGGGGGGGGGGGGTTTGAGGAGGTCATGTGAGCCACATGGTTAAGCTGGCAATTTTCTTATTTCACTACACACATATTCCCAGAAGTAACGTTGGCTTAGGTTTGGCCCTAACACACACACACACATCCTTTCTCTCTCACCCTGTGTAACACACATACAAACACACACACATACAGTGAGTGAGTGTGTGAAGTACAGACCTGTCGGGGATAAAGCTTCAGAGACAGTTCTGTCTCTGTCTCTCTCCATCTGGCTGCATCCCCCTGTTCCAGTGATTCACCCCACCGCCTGAGCTCCATGCCAGCACCAGAGAGACCCAGGGACCCCTCTCTCACTGACCCACAGACAGGGGCCTCTGCTGGGCAACAGCAATCCACAATCTGCCCTCTATAGCCTTCAATGAACAGCAGCATATTTCTGCCAGACGAGCTATTCATGATGACATTAGGCTAATGTGCCTGTGTGTCTGAGAGAGAGAGGGTTTGTGTCTCTGTGTGTGTGTGAGAGAGTGTGCACATGCAATACAAAGAGACAGTGAGTGGGTGTCTGACTGTGTGTGTGTGTGTGTGTGTGTGTGTGTGTGTGTGTGTGTGTGTGCAGAGTTCATAAATGTAAAATGGACAAAAACATATTTCTGCTGGGTTAAGACCATTTTTTAACGGAATTAAGATGCAAGATGTATGTGACCATGAAGGCATGTGTGGATGAATGAAAGTCTTTCTGACTCTAAAAACTTTATTTGTAAAGTCTGGCGCCATGCAATGATTTCGATGAGGCATTCATTGATTGGTCAATCTCCTGCCGAGCTAATGGCATTCCTTATTATTTACATTGTTTGCGAGGAAATCATTCACATCCCAGGGTACTGGTGGACTTCTACCACTATACCATTGAGAGCATAATCACAAACTCAGTGTGGTATGGCATCTGCTCCGCATCAGACTGTATAGCTCTCCAACGGGTGGTGAAAACTGCCTGACGGATCACCGGCATCCAGTTACCATCAAGAACATTTATCACAAGTGCTGTCTGGGCAGGGTGAGAAGCATCATCAAGAGTGTCTCTTTTCAAGGATGTCAGACTTTTTCACCCATCCGGCAGGCATTACAGGTGTCTCCACTCTCGCACCAGTAGGCTCAGGAGGAGCTTCTTCCCTGAGGCTGTGACCCTGCTGAACTCCGCACCACCATTCTAAAAGCACTCATGACTGCACTGTTTACAGTACTTTAACGACCATGTCATTTGCACTATTCATACTTTGCAAATCTGAACCACCTACACTATTCAAATAATGTTACTGTGCATATAACCAACTGTACATACGTTGTTTATACTTTGCATACTTAACCAAATGTACATACAGTATGCTGTTCATACTGCTCACTGAACATACAACCTTACATTTGCACTCTCTATTCTCTAACTCTGTTTATTTTTCCTATATGTATTCAAAATATTTACATTAATAATATTGGCATATTATAACTCTTCACTGTCCATCAATGTACATATTGTAAGATATAACATATCGTATACTGTGTTTTTGCACTTCTGGTTAGATGCTGGATTTAATTGGCTTTGCACCAGTACTCTGCACAATTATAACAAAGATGAATCTAATCTCATCTAATCAAATGAAGGCACACTGGATCTCCTTTGTTGGAAATAAATGGTTGTCAGCAAAGAGCACTGAACCAGTTCACCATATGAGCATAACCTGCATTGGGTGACAGTCATGTACTGCACTAGAACCCACACCAATGGACATGGAAGGTGGGTGTCTAGTGTGTGTCTTAAAGTGTTTACTCACTGCAAAGCTCATGAGTCCATATCAAATATGTCTTATTCTTTTCATACTTTGATATGATATGACATATCTGCACAGTTCTATTGGGCACAGTGTTGTTAAGTCAAGGCCTGCAATACTTAGTAACTAACTAATACAAGATTTGCAATGAATGGGCTGAAACACCTACATTCAAAACCGAAATGCTATTGATACAGTTATGGCAAGGATGGCACATTCCCTTACAGTTAAATTGTTACAATGAGAGTCCTCCCAATCATCTGCTCCCACGCAGCATATTGGGGCTCATGCAGTCTTCTCAGGCCCAGGCCCAGGCCCAGGGGTTAAATTAGGATTTTTAATGTGTGTGTGTGTGTGTGTGTGGAGGATTGGCATGGGTTCCAGGATTGACATGGGTTCATATGTACAGTATGTGCATATTAGCAGCAGTGACAGACAAAACATTTCTACACACAAAGGCCTACATCTAAACAAACAAAGAAATATTTTGTAGACGTCAAAAAGTAGGCCTATGATTGATCATTTGACAAATATAACAAGGTGTGCTTTGTGCTGACAACACTGCTCTGAATGTGGAAGTGTGCAAAACTACAGTGGATGACAATAAAACCTTTGTAAGTGCCCTCTCCTGTGTATCAGTATCAGATATAGGATTGCTGGTGTTAGGCTACCACTATAGGAGCGAATATTATTATGAATTGACTAAAAGGATATGAATGGACCAGTCTTTTAAATGACTACATTAAAAGGGAACTAATTTACATTATTTACAATATTAAAAAACACACAGACATTAAGGGTACGGTACGTAGGATTTAGGGCGATCTATTAACAAAAAATGGAATATAGTATTCATTATTATGTTTCTATTAGTGTATAATCACCTTTAATTACGGATTGTTGTGTTTTTGTTAGCTTAGAATGATCCCTTCATATCTGCATATGAGCGGGTTATCTTCCACGGAGGCTGCCATGTTGCACTGCCATGTTTCTACAGCAGCCCAGAGAGGGCAACACTGGCTCTAGAGAGCGCAACACTGGCTCTAGAGAGGGCAACACTGGTTCTAGAGTGGGCAACACTGGCTCTAGAGGGGGCAACACTGGTTCTAGAGTGGGCAACACTGGCTCTAGAGAGGGCAACACTGGCTCTAGGGAGGGCATTTCACATTATTACATTGAAGTGGCAGCATGAATTTGGTGGTGCCGGTTGGAAGATGAAGAGGAGAGAAGTGGAATCAGGGGTGCTGGCTAATCATTTTGTGTTGTGAGAGGTTTGAGGACCCAAATTTTGACAACTGGAGAATCATACTTGTATCAGAATCAGAATCAGAATCATGTTTATTGGCCAAGTAAGTTTACACATACAAGGAATTTGACTCCGGGTTAAGAGGCTCTCAATGTACTTACACAGAAATATATAACACAATAGTTCAGAATAGAATAAATAAATATATAATAATGATTTATGATAGTTATACATTATTTAGCACCAGAAAAAGCAAGGGCGTGTGAATCCTCGTCATAAAAGAAGCAAAAACATGAAGCGAAATGAAATCAGGACAGGCGATGACAGAGAACAAGGATAAACATTGGCGTGGCCTTTCCCAGATGGAAAGCGCTGAGGAGGGACAAATGTTTTCAGTGTGACGCTGAAGTTGCCTGTTTTCTGCTGGATAGCTCGTTTAGCCCAACAGTCTAAACGGTATTTGTTGTAGAACATGGGCATAGTTACCGGCACAAGTTACTTTTCCCCCGTGTCCAATTGCTACCAGGATTATTATTTTACATTTATGTGCCAAAACTAGAATTTATCTTCATTTTTTGGACACAACAGATGGGGTGACGTTACTGAGATCAGCCCACAGCTGCTGAAAATGATTGCCAATAAAAGTATAATGTTACACAAAAAACCCAAAAATGTACAGTCCATGGAAGCTATGACCTATAGTTCTAAAGCCTAAATAACTAAATAGAATTTCTAAATATCTGTCTTAAGTAACCATATTGCTTGACATCATTGTGGAAGTAGCTACTGGAACCTGACGGACTCCATGCATTCTCCTCCACGCTCGGAAAGAAAGGGGTGAGGGAGGGGTATTCAGTTGGGTGCAATCTGCAACCACACCACTAGATGCCACTAAATCCTAAACACTGCACCTTTAATTAATGATCTATCTAGGGAACGATGAAACTAGTTTGCATTACCGACCGATGACATTTTTTCTGAAACTACGCTATAGCCAGCTTGAACTTAAACTTGCACTTGGGCTTGCCAACTATCTTAATGTAACAGTTAGCTAGCTTGCAAAAATACAAGGCAACCTTACCATCACCAAAAATGTACACATGCCAAATACATCCAGTTATGAAAGGTCCCCATGTCAGTTTCTGACCTATTTCTCTCCTTACACCGCCATTCACCCATCTCTCTGGCACCTGCGCTTTCTGACTGACAAAAGAGGGTTGGTCTGCAGGGTGAGCTTTGGGGAAATCCACTGGCAGTATAGAGGGAAACCCTGTGGAACTTCTGATGTTCGCAAGTTGCTACATTTGATCTATTCTACGGCTACATAACAGACACTGCAAATAATCTAGGGTTATAAGACCTAATGGAAGGAGTGAAAAGTGTTTCAGTCGTTGTTTGAATTATTACTGGATGTGGTGAGGTTGTGCGTCCACGGCTGAGCCCCAGATAGCCCGGGCCCAATTTAAGCCTCGCCAAGGCCCATGCCCTAGGGATGTGGATCAGCCCTATAATGTGCATCTTGTTGTCCTGTCTTGTATTAGACTTCACTTGTGGATGAGGGTGCTTATTCAATTCAATTCAACAGAGCCCAGGGCCTGAACCCACGGTCGGCAAGCACATTGTCGACAGGGGCAAGGAAAAACTCCCTGTTAATAAGGAAGAAACCTTAACCAGAACCGTGGCAAACATAGCCTTATGCTATGGTGCTAATGGAGGCGATAGCTGTTGCTGCAGCATCATCAGGGTCAGGCTGTGCTAGAGGTGAGGGAAAGGAAGATGTTTCCTGGTAGGAGTGGGGTATAATTTGGGTTCAGCAACCAAACCCTCCCATAGCCAGTATAGCTCATACACAGAACTCCCAATCTGAAGCATCCCAAGGAATCCCGTTTCCTCCTGAATTGTGTTAAACTAAAGCACATTATGCAACACATCATTGCCTTCAATCCACAATGAATGTGGGTGTAGGTGTGTGTGTGTGTGCATGCGCTCGTTGTGTTGCGGAAAAGCACTGCAGAGCACACCTGTGGAGCAGATGTCCATTCACGCGCACACCACACTCACAAGACTCACGGTCAGAGGCTGTGGGTGTTGTTATATGTTCTTCGAACACGAGGCTGCCGTTTTAAGTCTGGCATTTCAAGCTCTTTTCAGTCGCCCCACGCGCATATTCAGGTTTGCTCACCAAAGTTAACTTATCAGGCTATCACTTCTCTTTCCGCTCTATTAGAGAAGATACATTCTGATGGAGGAAATATTGTTGCATCAATACAACTTTTTGACCATTCATACTAAGGCCATTCGTCTGCCCTTATCCGAATCCTGCTTAGATGTAGATATATGTGTCAAAAGTGAGACGCGGATAGCCCTGGCCACTCAGCTTCGGCGACGGAGGGGAAGCCAGGTCTGCCAAATCGGGCGGAGTCGGAAACGCGAAAGCTGAACCTTGCCTATACTACCTCCCTCCCCCGACAGAGGCGCACGATGATCGTGGAGCTGAAAGCGAGCGTGATCTGAGTGCCGAGAAAAGCGCTGCGTTGTCCGGACAGAGAATCGCTGCGATTCGGGTTAGACCACCGTTCACAGAAAGAGCATTGTAGCGGCCGACGGAGGCAACAGCGGTCGGCGTGAGATCCCTTCGTGCCCGCCATTCAGAGACCAACATTCTTCCAGTTCTCGTCGAATACTGGGACAGAGCTAGAAGGCGCTATCGGCAGACAAACCCCTCCAGGAATATCCCCCTCCGGTGTTGTGCGCCGATATTTCCCCCCAGAAATGGACGGTTTCGCCGGCAGTTTAGGTGAGTGTGCCACAGACTGGAACGTGTAGCACTATTAATAGAATGTCTCCACAGGATGTTGGCCGTGGATAGAGCCAATTTTTACCTAGGTATTGTCTACCCTAAATTGTTGAGAATGACTGTTCATACACGTGTTTTTACGAAAGTAACTGCTAGACAGAGGTAGATAACAAAATCCGAGTCGTAGACATTTGAGCTTGTCTCGACACTGACTTCATGTCTTTACGACAACTGTTTTTATTGCATTGTTTTCTAGAGACCACAGACTGCTTGGCAGCTGGGAAATACCGTAGTCTGCGTTGCAGTACACAATGCCGGTAGTGTATAGCATATGGGTTTTGTCCGGTTATCGCTGTGGTTCCCATGGTGTAGTATGGACGTCACTGTGAGGGCAGATTATATTCTTGAAAACGCCCGAGACAAAAGGCTGGTGCGAAACTCGCCGGCAGGAAATGATTTATTTATATTGCCAGATCGCCAGGGCGCGTGCTGCAACGCTGGGCGATGCAGAGGACGACTTACGGGAATGCCAACTCTGCGCACTTTTTCTATCTCTGTGTGTGTGTTAAGTGTGTGTGTGTGTGTGTGTGTGTGTGAAATATGATGGTTTGCATGGTGAGACGCACGCACGCACTCTGATGCCTGTAGGCGAAACAATACTAGTGCAGTTGAATAACAAATCGATTCTTAATTCTTTCCACCACAGATGTCATCCAATATATTATCACCCGCTTACATTTGCTGAGGGCGCAGGTACATTGGAACTGTAATAAGTGACATGTTCAATAACGGATTAAACACTATGTCAAACCGTGATATTACAAGCCAATCTACAGATCTTGTTTCGCTTGTTCTTCTGTCACAATTTCTTCTGTTTATTTGCCTCTGCCAGTCACTGTGAGGGAAAGTATCAAATGTAACGGCACATGTCAACATTGGCTTCCTTGTGTTGATAAGGTTATTATTATAGGCGTGTTTGACAAATGCAGAGGCAATAGTCCTTTCCATCCCATATAGCCAACAGACTCTGTAACGAATATGTGGCAGATGAGGACCCGATATGTCCAGTAGTGCCCTGCTGTAAGGGTTGCTCTGTCTGTGTCTCTCCCTCACCCGACCAGTCCAGCGCTGGGTGATTATATCATCTCATTTCATCCCGTTGCCTAGATACAAGCGGAGGAGGATTTGCGCGTACAGCTAGACCAGACGACTTGGAGTTTAAGTTGTCTTGACGATGCTGCACCAGCTGCCGAGAGGTTTCCGGGATGAGTCAAGTGAGGGCATTGGGAGCGCTGTGATGACCACGAGGAGGCTCATTTAGTCCGTTTTTGTCTGTTAATGCAATACTGAGCGGAAGAGTGGGCCCTGTGGTTTATATGGCGGTGGAGAAGCTAGCGAGAGGACTTGGAGAAACAGGCCGCCAGCTTGGTTGTGTTGTTCAGAAGGCCATGGTTGGCATTCGGATTTAGCATCGTGAATGTTGTGTACAAAACACAAGTCAAAAGACTGAAATATGTGGTGATTTTAAACAGTAGCAGTGCCTGGGATAGTGTATATCGGGCAGTTGGTAGGTCCTTCTGTGCCTATTTTGTACCAGTGCCGCAGGTTATGAATAAAGTTGTCCATCGTAGTGATACACAACATTGTGTTTCACTGAGTTTTTGTGTATATTTATAGTTGTGCTATGCAGTGGTGTCAGCCTGTCAGATTGTTATATACTAGACTTCTGGGGAATGAGAGAAGTGTGTGCTGATGTTTTTAATGGTACTTTCACACCTACTTATCATTCAGGGTTGCCAACTCTCACACTTTTACAGGCAATTTAAGGCTGCTTTCTGTTGATACCATTTCATCTCACGCTGAAACTGCAGAAGGGGGACTCAATCTCATGCTGGACTGGTCCTGAAAGCTGGCAAACCTGCAATGTCGGGTGTGTTTGTAAATGTGGAGTTCTCTTTCTCAAGGAATAATGATTCGGAAGCTAAGTTGAAGGATTCTTCAGGAGCGTGGACTGATTTTGGATTTATTTTGATTGGGTGTATGTGCTTGTGGGTGCATATGTGTGTTTTATATGCGTGTGTGTGTGTATGTGAGAGAGGGAGAGTGTGTGTGTGTGTGTGACTCACAAAGGCCTTATTTTGCCTCTGCGCACAGTCGTCACTTACACAGCCAGACGCACGTTTAAAAAAAACCTCCTCCAGGGACCAGGTGCACTCTGTCCCTCCCCCTCTCCTCCCTCAGACACTCTCCACTCCCGGCCCCCCACCCCTGATCCCCTGACCTCCTCCACCAGCCCTCCATTCCTTAGGGTCCTCAGCGTCCCCGCTAACACGCGCTTGCCGTTCCTGGCGCGGTCAGCGCTGCGGCACCTGTGGCAGAGTGCCGGCCACGGCGGAGATGGAATTCCCCCTGCATTCTGCCCCACATTCCCCGAGCAGAGGGGCACTGGGGCAGGCTCTAGCCCCCCGGGGGAGGGGGCAAATAATGGAGCGTAGCCGGCGACATGCAGTGTCTAAATATGTGTGCCGTGTTTGCAGGATGGCGTGTGTGTGTGTGTGTGTGTGTGGTGTTTTGGACCTGTGTCACTGTTGTATTGTGGAGTATGAGTTAGTACTTGTTTTAATAATAATAATAATAATAGTAGTAGTGTGTGTGTGTGTGTGTGTGTGTGTGTGTGTGTGTGCATGTTAGGGCCGTGCTTAAGCCAGTGTTACTTCTGGGATCTTCTGGTATGTGTCACTAGAGTGCTTAAAGCTTGCCAGACAAACACACCAGCGCTATATGGCTGGAGGCAGGAAGAGACTTCTATCGCTGGTGTTTAGCTTAGCTCTGTTGTGCATACTTCTTGATTACCGACATGCCATGTCAGTGCCCAGCTCATATTGATACTGTTTAAAAAGTACAGCAAACGCAAAAGTCTTTTTTATCCTAAATGCTGAAACTTAAAATAATTTTGTCCTCTGTATTTAAGTAGGCCATATATTTCTGTTGGGAGTGCTTTGACTGAAGAATCCACACCCCAGCCAATCACCAAAGTGACCTGACCAAAACACTCATTAATGTGTTTTAATGACAAATTAACTTCTCCCATTTTTATAGCTCTGTTTAAAATGCTGTAAAACCATCAAAATACATCATATGGCTCAAGGTTTATGTTTGAGTGAACTTGGCATGAGCCACAAGTGTGTGTGTGTGTGTGTGTGTGTGTGTGTGTGTGTGTGTGTGTGTGTGTGTGTGTGTGTGTGTGTGTGTGTGTGTGTGTGTGTGTGTGTGTGTGTGTGTGTGTGTGTGTGTGTGTGTGGTGGAAGTCAGCCATGGCAGGGAAGACAAGCAGGGGATCAGGTTTCAGAATTCCTTCATAGTGGGGAGAGAGCGAAAGAGTATGTGTGTGATGTAGAAAGAGAGGAAGAATGAGATGGGAGAGATAAAGAAGGAATGAGGCGGAAGGCTGGAGAGGAAAAGGAGAAATGAAAGAATGAGTGAAGGAATTAGGAGACTGCGAGTGTGTGTGTGTTTGAGAAAGAGACAGAGAGAGAGAATGGGATACTCATCTAGAGCGATTCCAGATGCAGGAATGCAATTTCCCCACCTTCCCATTTCTCTCTCTCTCTCTCTTTCTCTCTCTCTCTTTCTTTCTTTCTCTCTCTCATATAACAATAGATTAAATTGCAGCTGGAATTCTTTCCCTGTCTCTATTTCTCCCTCTTGCTATCACAGATATCTAGCCTAGACATTCAAAATGACCCAGACAGATGCACACACTCTCTCACACACAGCTGGGAGCTGAATTAGAGACCTACTAACATACTGCTCTAAATAAAGACTACTGAATAGTGTGTGTGTGTGAATGTCATTGCCTTTGTTATGGCATGTTTTTTTTTTATATATGTGGGTGTGTGTTCTATGTGGAATACTGTGCCCAGCCTAGGAGGAAAAGAACAGATGTGTAAGCGAGAGACTCCTTCGATTGTGTACTTGGTTTCCTTTTTCTTTTCCTTCTGTTCAAGTCTTGACTTACAAATGCTTTGGCAGCACCACTGGCAGTGCCTTTTGTCATGGCAATTAAGCACATTTGCTAAGGGCAGTCCTAGATTTCACTTGCATCAAATATATTTGTGTTTGTGTGTGTTTGTGTGTGTGTGTGTGTGTGGGTGTGTGTGTGTGTGTGTGCGCGCACATGTGCGCATGTGCATGTGTTCAGGCTCTGCAGTTAATTGGCTCATAAATAGTGTGTTGTATTTCCTGCTGTACTCAGGAGAGGAAGCAGGAAGTGTGGTGTTTCAGTCTGACTGGGATGTTGAGGTGATGTCTCTGCCAGAGACACACACACGCACGCACCCACAGAGACGGACAGACCACATACGCATACACAGCCTGACAAACACACACATATAAACACCCACTTGTATAAAAACAAGGACCACACATGCACTGTGCACACTGCAGTGCAGAAAGAGAACAGTCCACAGATCCGGCTTTGGCATCCAGATCTCTGTGGTATTAAGCCTGCCGCCTGACTGCAGCACCATAGAACTCGACTAACTGATCTGGCTGTCATTGCTCATCACCAGTTAATCAGGAATACCTGTTATCTTTGGAGCTGAGGGATCCCACTTTCCACAATAATACACACACTCACACACACACACTCTCTCTCTCTCTCTCTCTGTATATATATACACACACACACACACACTTACAGGCCTCAGAGTACAGGTAAACCCTGAGCCAGAGAGGACCAGAGCATTCAATCACTGCTGCACAGACCCAAATCTGTGTCCTGCTGGGAGAGAGAGAGATGTGTGGGGCGACTTGAAGGGACAGAAAGGTTGGACGGGTGGGAGACTTGGGAATGGCAATCGAGAGCGAGATAAAGAGAGAGAGGGGGGAAAGTTGGAAGGATGGAGAGAGAGAAAGAGACACACTCTAGAGAGCCCTGGAAGTGAAGAGAAAGGAGGAAAAGACAGAATAAGGGTGAATTTTTGGGGGAGAGACAGAGCTGGAAAGATGGAGGTTTGGGGCGGTAAGTAGGGGTTGGAGGAGGGCTTGGGGGTGGGAGGGTTTGTTTTGTCTGGAAGGGCACATGGCTCACTGCAGGGTTCCCTTAATCAGGATTAATCAGTCTAATGTTTACTACTGCTGAAGATTGTGTGTGTGTGTGAGTGTGTATGTGAGTGTGTATGTGAGTGTGTGTGTGTGTGTGTGTGTGTGTGTGTGTGTGTGTGTGTGTGTGTGAGGGGTGAAGCGCAGGCTCCGCTGTAATCCTGTCCTCGCTAGGCCCTTTTACCGGGTTTGGGATTTAAGATCATGTTGAAATCCAGCGGATTAGCTGCTCTGCTCAAGACAGATGCATAAATGTAGATCAATGGCCGAAGGGATAGTTGGATGACTATGACAATGAAACTGAAACACTGGCCAATACAGTGTATGAGGTTTCACGCCTATATACGTGCGGCCTGGTGGCCAACCTTCACAGAGTTCACATTCCATCAGTAAGAGCCGAGTGTGACGGTTGAACTAGCAGAGCAATAGCACAGCTGTAGATACATTATTGCAATCCACACAGCGTAATGGGAGCAACCAAAACTGTTTGTCAGGAGCTCCACAGGGTCAACCTTCATGGTCGGGCAGCTATAGCCAAACCTTTGGTCACTCGTGCCAATGCCAAACGTCGTTTTCAATGGTGCCATCAGGGCAAGTCTTTGGCTGTGGACTATGTGAAACATGTATTGTTCTCTGATGAGTCAACCTTCACTGTTTTTCCCACATCCGGGAAGGAATCCCTCTGGCCACTGTGCAGGACTTGTCTCTGTCAGTCCCAAGACGAATTGATGCTGTATTGGTGGCAAAAGGAGGCCCTACACACTAATAAATCATATAAAAGGGTCCATCATATTTTGAAGTGGATCCGCATCAACTGGCGGATGTTTTTTCACTTTTGTTATCATAGGGCATATACACCCTGGTGGAGGTTTTGCGATTGCCCTTCTAGTTAGATTAATGTGCTATAAATATAGAGAGATGTGTGTGTTTTCTTGCGTGTAATTTGGCTTTTGGATATGTTGTCCTGTGGGATCATCTACTGGCCTTGGTGCATGGAGTGTCTGTTGTAGTTCTGTTTTTGTGTATACTGGTTGTTTGTGTGTGTGACATCTGTGTATTCCTTCCTCTATGTGTGTGTGTGTGTGTGTGTGTGTGTTTGTGTGTGTGTGTGCATGTGTCTCTGTATTTCAGTGTTGTGGCTGGTTATTTTTAGCTGTTTGTCACCTACAAATCATGGATTTGCTGTGTCAGACTTTTCCTGCTATTACGAGGACCCACACTCTTCATGGAGTATAGTTCTCTCTCTCTCTCTCTCTCTCTCTCTCTCTCACACATATGCACTTATAGAGACACACACACAGAGCTCAAAGGAACACAGATACATATGTGATGTGTGTGTGTGTGTCTTTGTATTTTATCGATTTGTAGGTATGTGTATGCATGTGTGTGTGTGTGTGTGTGTGTGTGTGTGTGTGTGTGTATTTTGATACATTTGTAACCCTGAGAGTAAGCTCAGCGTTGTAAAGCAGGTCATTAACACCAGAGAGGTCAGTTGTGAGGCGCACACACACACATTCTCTCTTCTTCATTCCATCTCTTTGCTCTCATTCTCTCTCTCTCTCAACTATTTCCTACTCTGTCAGTCTATCATTGCACTTTCCTTGTCTTTTTTCTTGTTCTTCACGGTCTGATGCGTGATGTATCTTCTGTCAGTCAGTGTGTGGTGGCGCGCAGTGATGACCTCATTCTGTCCCCTCACACTGCGGTGGCGAGCGGCGATGACCCGGTGAAGTGCTGACTAAGGATGCTTGATGTTTCGGCCCAGAGATCCTGCAGCTCCGCTCCGCTCTCCTCTCCCGTGGTACTTTTCCGCGGCAACACAGTTCCAACTTGGCAGCGAGGCTGAGGGCTGTTGCCATGCCGACCAGGTGGACGACCGTGGGTGGAGGAAGTAAGAATTTAGGGGGAGGGAGAGAAAGAGTGAGAGAGAAAGAGGGAGAGGGAGAAGGAGGAGGGAAAAGAGAGGTTTGAGGTGTTTGGCAGGGACCGACAGATAGAGGGGGCTCTCTGCTCAACACTGCAAGAGATGTGTGTGATGAGTGTTTTGTAAATATTAATATGGGATGGTGGAAACACAGCACAAACACACACACACACACACACACACACACACCTACGTACATGCATTCAAACAAAATGCAAATACAGCCATACATCATGCGTGCATTCTCATGTGCTGACACCATTCACTTTTTTCCTTTCCCTGCTCTATGCAGAACAGTTACTTTTGGGTGAAAACAAAAGGATGGCAATAGAGAAAGAGAGAAGTGATGAGAGAAAGTTTTGCTCCATCTTCCACCTTCCCCTACCTGTCATAGCTCTTCCTCTTCCTTCTCTGTCTGTCTCCCTCTTTCTCATATCCCCTGTCTCTCTCATTCTCTCTCTTTTTCTCTCTCTTTCTCTCCTTTCCTCTCAAATTCTCTTTCTCTCTCTCTCTCTCTGTGTGTGTGTATCCCCTGTGTTCCAGATGCTTTGTTTCTGACAATCCACAGTCCTGCAGGAACACAAGGCATCCGGATCCCTTCTGCTCGTCTCTCTCAGTGTGTGTGTGTGTGTGTGTGTGTGTGTGTGTGTGTGTGTGTGTGTGTGTGTGTGTGTGTGTGTGTGTGTGTGTGTGTGTGTGTGTGTGTGTGTGTGTGTGTGTGTGTGTGTGACACAGTTGTTTAGGCGAGTCTGTCTGTGTCACATTTCTTTTTATTTTTGCATTTTATGGCCCTGAAGCAAAATGTGCCACGTCCATGGAGTCAAGTCAGCTCCAATACACACACACATACAAACTCACACACCCAAATGTTACTGTTGGTCCCAGTTTATTGTGTACACAGCTCACAGCTCATCTGTTCTTTGGGGAATGGGTTGTTGTGGGAATGTTTCATCTAGGGTGGAACTGTACATAGCTGTGCTCTCTGCGTGAGGAAGATGGTGTCTAGGACTTTGATTTATATTGGTGTGTGTGTGTGTGTGTGTGTGCGCATTGTTACTCATTACACTATTGCGTAGGTGGCTGAAATGTGTGTGTCAAAATCATGAATGTTTTGGTGTGGGTGTGGGTGAACTTTCTGTTTGCTTATTTGTTTCTTTGTATAAAAATGTCTCTGTGTGTGTGTGTGTGTGTGTGTGTGTGTGTGTGAGAGAGAGCCTTCTTGCCCTGAATATTACTGCTGCATTGCTGTTTCATGGCTCATATTTGTGTGTGGCTGAGTTTCTGTTGTGTCTTAATTGATGAGCGTGGGAGTATCATAAAAACGTGCATTTGAGGGCATGATAAAGATCTATTATGGCGACAGTGAATCCATAGAGACAGACAGGAGATGAGAGAGAGTGTTGGGGAGAGTCTGGGGAAGAGAGACCGGCAGAGCGAGAGGCAAACAAAGTCTTTGTTAATGATTAACTTGAATTATGCATCATATAACTGTTTGTATGTAAAACTCTCAGTGATAAGAAGTTTCGCCCTTCACTGGCAGAGAGATATATGTATTGACTCCTTATCTTGCAAGATATGTTGCAGGAATAGTTTGTTTCCGCAAGGACCTAGAGTGAATGTGTGCATCTGCCATATGTGTGTGTGTGTGTGTGTGTGTGTGTGTGTGTGTGTTTGCTCTCAGTAACAGCACATTGTTCCTTTCACACAGAACACACACACTCACACAAAACATACAGATACACTCACACATACAAACACAGATATACACACACACAACTAATGCAAGACATGCAAACACACACTCTCTCTCTCTTTTTACCTCTCTCTCAAACACACACACACACACACACACGCACACACACACACACAGTGATTCCTCTGCAGCTGCAGGAGACTTTGTGAAACTGTCAGCAGAAACGTTTCTGGCGAAGCAGGTGGCACTGTGCCCGGCTGCAGAGGCACCTTCTTGCACCGACCTGCATGCCCAGCTCCTCTTCCTCCTTTTGGCCCTTCCTGGAATGAGGTGGCAGGACGGGTACTGCGTAGATGTGAGAAAGCTGGCTGGCAGCGTTCCTGGCACGCATCCGCACCATTGCACATTTGCAACTATCCGGTGTAACATGCAACCAGATTTCCTTGGTGAAATTGGCAAATTAGATTTATTGATATATTTGGGCTCCTGGATTGGGTTGCAAACCCTGGGGATGTGAAAACAAATCCCCCCGTTCTTATTCTTTTACGGCATGAGAATGGCAGGTCTGTTCTCCCGGCTTTGCACTTTTGCAGGCGCTCTCCTGGTAGCAGAGACAGACGTTTGTGGTTATTCGTGGTGAGCAGCTGATCTCGGCAGCTCTCTGCTGCTGCCTAGATGTGCTGTGTGTTTGCCAGCAGTGTCTTCCATGAAAGGTGAAAGTTTACTGCTAATGTAGTTAGCAGCAGCAGCAGGAACAGGAGAGTGTGTGTGGGGGGGTGGTGGTATTTGAAATTTGGGTGCAAGGGTTGGTGCGAAGTATCGGCTTCCATGTACCCCGAGTTTCAGTGACCCCCCCCCACACACACACACACACACACACACGCTCCCAAACCCATCCGCCCGCCCCCAACAGCTCACCACGCTAATTGGAACCAGGGGAGGCAGGAATGCAGGCAGCACTGCCAAGGGGGTCCAGGAAAAGGAAGGGATTGGAGGGGGGATAGTGCTCAGGGAGGGCTATACTTACTACCCCCCCCCCTCAGCACACACACACACACACACACACACACACACACACACACTGAACCATCTACACACAACCACAAAAGTATACACACAACCACAAACTTTCAAGCAGTAATACCACTGCACACACATACATATACTATCCGTACATACAAACGGGAACACAAAAGCTCACACTCTCTTAATTACAAATCCATACTGCCTCAAATGCACACATTTACAAGACAAATGTACACTTGTAAAATATGCACGCATACTCCACACATACAGCTTGCCTCAATAAAAACAGGCTCACCCTCTTACACACACACACACACACACACACACACACATATACACACCAAGCTCCTGCAGTCCTCCCATCTGCCGGGGTACCTCTGTAGGTCAGAACATTCCGGGAGCCGTAAGGTCCTGCATCCCCACGACACACAGAGCATCCTGGTGCAGCTTGCAGCTCTCAGTCATATACCCATCCCACACATGCACTGGGACACACACACACACACAGCAAGTACACACACAGGCATGAATACACACACATAGCCCATCTAAATACAGACTTAGACAGATAGATAGATACATAGATAGATAGATAGATAGATAGATACATCCATCTCCCATTGTAGATATTTAGTATGGATATCTGCGGTATTCCCTGTTAAGCTGTTCAGTATGCTTCCTTATTCTTCACTATTCCCCGATTCAGCTTTTAAGCAAGGATCACTCTGTGGCAGTGTTCCTCTGTGTGGACTGAGGGTGCAGAAGGCAGAGCAGAGGGGCAGTGGGCGAGACGGCCAGCGGCCCTGTCATTTCAGACGCGCCGTGAGCTTCTGATTAGTGTTGCAGGTGGAAGGCTCTGTGTGGAGTCTGCCCTGGAGTGTTGGATATTCATTAAACTACTGCACTAAAGGATCTGTCTATCTGTATGTATGTACGTCTATCTCGATGTCCATCTATTTATCAATCTCTCTACAGTACATGTCTACCCATCCATCTGTCTGTCTGTCTGTCAATATGTTCATGATTACATCTGATGACTGTGTGCGTGTGTGTGTTTGTGTGTTCCATCCGTGTGTGTGTGTGTGTTTGTGTGTTCTATCCGTGTGTGTGTGTGTTTGGTTAGCTGTAGCGTTTTGGGTGGCTGTGGCGTGTTAAGTGCCTGCGTTAAGTGTTGGCGTTAAGTGGCAGCGCCGCTGTAGCTGGTGTGGCTCTTCGCGTGTGATGGCAGTCCTCTGAACATGTCTGGCTCTGTCAGACTCGTCGGTCTGCGGTTTTAAGGGCTTGCATTCCTCCTCTTTTTCCCTCCTTCTCTTCAGCACACTCTTTCCTTCCTTCTCTCCCACTCCTCAATCCCCCCATCCCCCCACCCCCTCTAGCTCAGCACCCCTCCCCCACCACAAGACCCACTGCCCTGCTATCAGTGTACAGGGATGTGACTCACAACCACGCTGTCTATTTTCTTCCATTTCTTCATCTTCTTTCTTTGTCCATGTCCTCCCAAATGTCTGATTGAATGCTTAAATCATGGGCTTTCCCCCCAAGCTCTTGATCGAGTTGCTGTGTCACCTCAGCACAGACCTGCACAGAATCCCACACTGGGGACAGAGCGGCTCTGCAACCGGCTCCGTGACTGGCCCATGCCAAGAGCCAAGATGGCGCCAGCTGGTTCAGTAACCAGTGGAGCTGGCACAGTGAGTTGTTTACTCTTAAATGACACATTAGTCTGGGAGATTAGCAGGGCATATTTCTCCCCACTGATGCGCCTCTACTCGTCTCACTCAAAAATCATTAGCCAGATGACAAGGAGAGGGAGGAGGAGGGGGGGAATCAAAAGAACAAGTCTAGAGTTTAGAGGAACATGCTGCAAATTGTTGAGCTCAGCACAAGACAACTAATAGAAACATAGATAAATACATAGATATATAGGTATATACTGTACATAGATACATGTATAAACGGGTGTGGATGGATTGATGGATGCAAGGATAGACAGATGCATGGATATACAAAAAGAAAGAGAAAAATCAAGTGTACCGCCACTCCATGGCCACCACAACCACCAGAGTCATTTGCTTAGGGACACTACATGCCATTGAGTATAACTCCAACCTGAGTCACATTGTTAACCAAAGTCCCAGATCGCTGTCCATGTGCTGTAGTTGGGGAAGGTGTCTTTCACTCAAACCGTAAGTCTGTTACTACACTTTATATCACAAATCAAAAGCCCTTATCTTATGTACTCACAATGCTATGAGTCAGGTCACAGTAACCACTTATGTTGTAAGCTTTATGCATCCTCCTGTATGCTTAATGGAAGTGTGTGTGTGTGTGTGTGTGTGTGTGTGTGTGTGTGTGTGTGTGTGTGTGTGTGTGTGTGTGTGTGTGTGTGTGTGTGTGTGTGTGTGTGTGTGTGTGTGTGTGCATGTATGTGTGTGCGCATGTATGTGTGTGTGTCTGTGATCGTGAGACAAAGCTAATGGAGTCATTGAGGCCTAGCTGTTTATCTCTTTATCTCTCTTGCTTTCCTTCTCTGTGTGTCCTCCCATCTTGTCTATTTTCTCACTGCTGGCTGCAGTTTATAGCCGCCTCTGCCACACCGGGTCACCACTCCAGGGGAATGATGGGAAATAAGGTGTGGCACAAGCACAGTTTTGGCTGAGGCATTGGACCCACAATTTAACACATTTTTCCTTGTGTGTGAATGTGTGTGTGTGTGTTTGTGTGTATGTGCCTGTGTGTGTGTGTGTGTGCAAAGTTAGCTTTTCATCTGTGTGAAAACCAAACACAAACTAAACAGAAAATTCAACTGAGTTGTTGCCAAGATCAACTAGACTGACTTGGCAAAATCATTACTCTGTGTGTGTGTGTGTCTGTGCGTACGTGCGTGCATGTGTATATGTGTGTTTGTTAGTACGTGTGTGCAAGCTGAAACTCAAATGCCAGCAGAAATTGTGCAAACTGAAACTCCTTGGGTAGCTGTGTGTGTGTGTGTGTGTGTGTGTGTGTGTGCGTCGTGTGTACGATTGTTTTTCACACCTGTCATGGCCGCCGCAGGGCTGTAGTAACAAGGCCCTTGTCTGATAAAGAGCTCTGGTGAAATAAAAAGAAAGGAACGACAGAAACGATTAAAGCCAGACTAACCAGACCTGCCAGGCCGGCTCCCTGAAACACTCTGTAGGCCTCCTCACAGATAATGGGCCTCGGTCTGCTGAAGCAGGAAACAATAGGACTGCCGTCCAACCTGCAGCTGCCATTGTGCAGGGCGCAACAGCCCGGCTGATGGAGACTTCAGTGTGTGTGTAATCACTTTTAAGTGTGTGTGTGTGTGTGTGTGTGTGTGTGTGTGTGTGTGTGTGTGTGTGCACTCTTTCACACTCTTGTTCAAAAGGTCCTGTATGGGCTCTCAGATTTTCGTGTTTGCAACTGTACTGTTGGCAGCTGCCTTTTCTTTTCTGTTCGTCTCTGTATGAGAGAGAGCATTGTTTGCATTTGTTCAAAACTCAGTCTGCCTTTAGGGGTAAGCAAGCCCCAAAGGAGGATGATGGTGGTGGTGTGTGTGTGTGTGCGTGCGTGCATGCAGGCATGTGTGTCTGTACATGAACGTGTGGGTTGCTGTGTTTGCATGCATACTCTTGTCTGTGTGTTTCTGCAACCTCAATGACATGTGGTTGTGTGTGTGTGTGTGTGTGTGTTCTGTACTGTTGGGTGGGAGTGTGTGCGTGTGTGCGTGCGTGTGTGCGGATTGGTGTGTGGGCGTAGTGTGTGCAGTGTGGTAATACAGTGGGAGTGAATGGAGCTTTTGACCTACTTTCAGCTCATCTTGCCCTGTGGTGGAGCACAGCTTCACTATCAAAGGTTGGCCTGTGCTAGTCTCTGTGGTTAGGCACTGGGACAGACCAGACTGTGTGTTCCAGCTATACTGTACATCTGCTCTGAAGTGTGTTTCAGGAACTCGTGTGTGTGTGTGTGTGTGTGTGTGTGTATGTGTATGTGTATGTGTATGTGTATGTGTATGTGTATGTGTATGTGTATGTGTATGTGTATGTGTGTGTGTGTGTGGAGCAACGACTGGATATAGTGGTGGACAGCGTGTCGTCTCCAAAAAGTGAAGCAACCACAGGTCTAGCGCCCCTGCTGGTGGGCTGCTGCAGTACAATGTGTTTCAATGACAAAGAAGCCTATTTTCCATGTCACTTTTCTTGTCTAAACTGTCTTTCCATCTACAGTGGATTATTGAAATAGTTCAAATTTGCACATTTTCTATTTTCCCCCAGAAATCAGTTGTTAAAATGTCGTATGCTATATCGTAAGCAGGCGTGGACATACTTGGAAATTAAGTAATTGACGGCCTTCGCTGGAAGAGGCCAGCTGCAGTACCTGAATCGCGCCCATTCTTGCTCATCACGTGGAGTAGTCAAGTTTGCCAGGCAACTTTAGTTTAACCTACCATCGTTTCTTGTAACTGTTAAGTTTAAAGGTTTTGACAGTCATGTCCTTTTGTGCTGTTGGTTGTACTAACAGACCCTCTGTGGAAAGTTCTAAGCAGTTTTTTCAGTGTGTGAGAGAGAGAGAGTTGGAGAGACCCTAGAGTCAACAGCTATCTGGAAGAAACGTTCGAAAAATCTGAGGTATTTCCAATTATGAAAATGATAATTACGGGCTTCTACAACTGTTAGCATGCAGCTCACTCCTTTATCCACTAAAGATCCTTCAAACCATATGACCATTCATAGAAATATCATGATTCATGAACACTGCATAGTTGAGTTTAGTAAACTTCATAAACTTTGTAGTGCAATGCCCATTCTGCATTCTTAAACCTACCCACTAAACCAGAATTACTGAGGCATATTATCATAACATATTACCTTAAAGTACATCACTGTGTTACAGTTTTAACAGTATTAATCTAGTGTTAATCCATTTTCATACATTTGCGCCATTACCTGTTTTAATACATTGAGTATGTGATTTTTCGCTATGTTTCCTAGTATCTTTATACAGCTCACTTATATTAATGAACTCTGGGGGGTCTCAATGGCTCAGTACTCTGGTCCAGGTTGTTAGTGGACTTTTGGGGTACTTGTCAGGGATCCCCACAAACCCTGGAACTGCCTTGTGTTTCTCCCCTCTGCTGCATTTCACCTCCTCCTCTCCTTCGTGCGTCTCCCCTGCTCTCCTCTCCTCCGTGCGTCCCCCCTGCTCTCCTCTCCTCCGTGCGTCTCCCCTGCTCTCCTCTCCTCCGTCCGTCTCCCCTGCTCTCTTCTCATCCGTGCGTCTCCCCTGCTCTCCTCTCCTCCGTCGTCTCCCCTGCTCTCCTCTCCTCAGTCCGTCTCCCCTGCTCTCTTCTCCTCCGTCCGTCTCCCCTGCTCTCCTCTCCTCCGTCGTCTCCCCTGCTCTCCTCTCCTCAGTCCGTCTCCCCTGCTCTCTTCTCCTCCGTCCGACTCCCCTGCTCTCCTCTCCTCCGTGCCTCTCCCCTGCTCTCCTCTCCTCCGTCCGACTCCCCTGCTCTCTTCTCCTCCTTTTTTCCTCCAGGCTGCGCACCACCACTCACTTTTTTGTTTTCGTTTTTCCTTCCAACTTGGCAGCAGACTCGACCGAAAGAATGTATTCTCCCTCTCCAAGCCTCTCTCTCTTTCTCTCTCTCTCTTTCTCTCTCTTTCTCTCTCTCTCTCTTTCTCTCTCCTGCTCTTGTGCTTTTAGTCTGTCTTTTTTTCCTCCCTTTCTCTCTGTCTTCTATACTCTTCTACTCGATCACTCTTTGTCTTTTTTTATTCTCTCTCTCGCTCTCAGTGAGAAACACACACACCCACCCACACACACACACACACACACACACACACACACACACACACACACACACACACACACACACACACACACACACACACACACACACACACACACACACACCACACACACACACACACACACAACACTCCCTGCTCTGAGTCCCAGATTAATAAAAGTTTATTGTTTTTGAATGGAGTCCCACTAAGGCACAGGGCTAAGAGCTGGAACTTGGCGTGGAGTTCTCAGGGGTTCACATGCATGCACACAAACACATGCAGCCACACACACACACACACATGCAGCGACACAGCCGCACACACTCTCATGCCGCCACACACACACTCACTCTCATGCAGCCACACACACTCTCATGCCACCACACAGCCACACACACTCTCATGCAGCCACACACACGCTCATGCAGTCACACAGCCACACACACTCTCATGCAGCCACACACACTCTCATGCAGCCACACACACACACACACTCTCATGCCACCACACACACACACACACACTCTCATGCCACCACACAGCCACACACACTCTCATGCAGCCACACACACTCTCAAGCAGCCACACAGCCACACACACTCTCATGCCACCACACAGCCACACACACTCTCATGCAGCCACACACACTCTCATGCAGCCACACAGCCACACACACTCTCATGCTACCACACAGCCACACACACTCTCATGCCACCACACACACACACACACACTCTCATGCCACCACACACACACACACACACACTCTCATGCCACCACACAGTCACACACACTCTCATGCCACCACACACACACACACACTCTCATGCCACCACACAGCCACACACACTCTCATGCCACCACACACACGCTCATGCAGCCACACAGCCACACACACTCTCATGCAGCCACACACACTCTCATGCAGCCACACACACACACACACACACTCTCATGCCACCACACACACACACACACTCTCATGCAGCCACACCTACACACACACACTCTCATGCCACCACACAGCCACACAGCCACACACACTCTCATGCCACCACACAGCCACACACACTCCCAGGCCACCACACAGCCACACACACTCTCATGCCACCACACAGCCACACACACTCCCAGGCCACCACACAGCCACACACACTCTCATGCCACCACACAGCCACACACACTCTCATGCCACCACACAGCCACACACACTCTCATGCCACCACACAGCCACACACACTCCCAGGCCACCACACACACACACACACTCCCAGGCCACCACACACTCCCAGGCCACCACACAGCCACACACACTCTCATGCAGCCACACAGTCAAGAGAACAACATTACAGT
>NC_045164.1:8320941-8333441 GCF_900700415.2 Clupea harengus | reverse complement strand
CTCAACCTTATCTAACCGCACCCTTTCACCTGTCAATCATATTTAAAGCCTCTTTATGACATTATACTTCCTGAAGAGACAGAATAAAGAATCACTTTTCCAAAATTCAAAAGCATGAAATGAAATCCAAATTGTACTTTTTCACTTGCCAAGGTTCCCCCATGTTGTATTTCACCCTCACAACCCAATTAGTCTGATGATATTAACAACATTCTGCTGCCACCGGAGTGGAGCAGAACAACCATGTGGTGTCTCTTTGTGGACATTCAGAGTAAAAGAGAGACAGACATTGTTGCTCTTGCATGTGCAGTTTAGCTGCTCAAGAATGTTGGTTGGTGTAAATATGATGCTAGTTCATAAATTAGATATTTCTGTGAGTGATGTGGCATTGTCAGTGTCTATTACCAGGGAAGTGGAGTACTTTTGTGTGGGCACAGTGTTGCAGGTTTGATTTAACTACTTGTCAGGTCATGCTTATGACTGCTGTAATGATGATGATGATGATGATGATGGGGATTGTGAGGAGGAGGAGGAGGATTACTGTTGATTATGAAAAGAAACTGCGATTCTTCCATTGCTGATTTAATAAGCCTTTGTTAAGTGATCACGACCACGTCCTGATTGGGTCTCTCTGCTGCCCCCTGTAGGTCAGAACCCGATGCGTGAGGCCTACTCCATGTCCTGCATCCCTAATGGTGGCTCCGGTGGACGCAAGACGCACAGAGACACCACCAGCGTCTCTGTCGCCAGGAAGGAGACGCTCGCCTCAGCAGCCAAGAGGTAGTGTACATACACAGCCTCACACACAGGAGAATAAACACACACACACACACACACACACACCATCAAACACATAAAGGCGTCACACTCATATATAACACACCCAAAGACACACACATATATACACACAACTGACATATCAGTAGAACACCGATACCTCTTACACACACACATACTGTATATGACACACCTCTTCAAATAACATTCACACACTTCATACACACATGATGCATGAAACATTTCAAGGCACCTTGAAGATCGCAAACAGCCATACAAGAAAACACACACACACACACACACACACACTAACTCTCTGATGGTCAATATTGACACAGGGCTTTCCTCTTATGTTTACTATTCGTTCTTGAACCATTATGTAAGCTTCCTCTTGTAGCTCACAGTGGAAACAACCAGTAGTGTATCAATAGAACCTCACGAGGAGATCACTGTGGTTTGTCAGTGCAGGTGGGGTGAAGAGAATGTCTGTGTTTTGATAAGGTAGCTATGCATCTTCCACGCTCAGTGGAGCATGAAGGAGATATCTGTGTGTTGTCTCCCTAGCTGTAATGCAACAGCATTTGTTAAGAGTCTGAAAGCTCCTGAAAGCAATGTTTACTTTTGCAGGAACCGTGAAACTAGCTGTCATGACATTCCCATGACCATGATGAATATAGCTGCTTTGAGAACGATCAAATGTCTGTGGAACTGTCAAAATGCTATTGTTATTGTTGTTTTTTATCACCATCACCAAAGAACCTTCCCAGGTAACGTCAGGATAAAAGGTCTGTCTAAGGTCTTGCCTTGTCGTGTGTGTCTTTGTTTCCAATGTTTGTTCTGTTTCTGTTACTGACTGGAGTTAAAGTGCCTTGATCTTTTTGAGTACCAAAAAATGTGTCCATTAGCATGTTTAGTGTGAGTGTGTGTGTGTGTGTGTGTGTGTCTGTCTGTCTGTTAGTCATGTGGTATAGTATGGAACAATTTCAAAAGCTGTCCTGTGTTCACTAAAATTGTCCTATTATGTTCTTAGTCTGTGTGTATTCCTCCTCCAGACCTCTTCGAGAGTATTCTGCGTAAACACTTCTTTCTCCCTGGTTGTCCCCTGGGTTGTCCCCACTCACCTAGTGTTGACCTCACGTGACCCCTGGTTGTTTTTGCAGCGGTTTGGAGCGGAAGCGGGACAAGCCGGCCATGGAGGGCATCAAGGAGAAGGAGGAGCCGGCGCAGGCTAACGATAAAATCCCTGCCGCCAGCCCCCAAACACCGTCCCCCTCCAGCCACCCCCCATCCCCACACCCCCCTACCCCCCAAAGGCAGACGCCGGAGAGCAAGGGCCCCCCATCGGGCAAAAGGTTCCTCCAGCCCCCCCCCCCCCCCCCCCACCCCTCCAACACTTTAACCCTCACTCTCTATGCTAGCTGAGCGATGTTTGGGGCCGGGCTGGCATGCTGTTCCTTTGGGTGGCGCTACGCTAAGCTAGCTAAGCTAACATGCTAATGTCTTTATGTGTTTGGTTTGATTCATCTGGAGGCTGTTTTCCCTGTTTTCCTTGCCAAGAGTGCACGCCCACCCCCTCTCTCTTTCTTTCTTTCTTTCTTTCTTTCTCTCTTTCTCCCTCGTGTTTGTCACTTCATCCCTGACCTTGCAAATTGGAAAAGCTCACAGTAACACGCACAAATGATTCTCAGAGGGGGGAGCCATGCCAAGCAGATGATATGTGTGGAAAGGACTCGGGGCCTCTAACGCTTGAGGTTGCGACATCGGTGAAAACAATGAGGAGGATGTAGGGAGATGCAGGAACAAACACACACACGCACACATAGACACACATGAACAAACACACACACACACACACACACACACACACACCCAGATACACACACCACACATACTAGCCCACAGAGGAGGCAAACACAAGACATGTGTTGTTACAGAGATGGCGTGCGTTGACCCAGCACACAGCTGACAGGCCAACTGCTCCCCAGGTTCCACCCCTGCGCCCCCAAAGCACATCATGCTCTCACAGCCAAGGGTCAGACATAGACGTAGACAAACAAGAACACTGTAGGTGGGAGAGATGCATTAAAAGTTCTCAAGAAATGAATACACAGACCTGGAGAGGATAACTACAAACGCACAGACTTGATGGTTATACATAGATAGAAAGATGGCAACCCATCGATAATTATGCTGTAATAATCAAATGGACCAATGGATAGACACAGATGAACGCACTTACAGTAGAGTCATAAACCTACTGACAGACGCGCTGCTATTACTAAACAAGGTTTTCAATCAGCACAGATTGGGCTTGGTAGGTCTGATGAAGCCATGGTGTGAATCAACTCAGCTCAAATCCTGCCTCATTTGCAGATACTGACTGGCCATGTGTTTCCACATATCATTTATGGGGTAACAAAATGTACTCCTTCCTGACTGGTTAGCGTGTGATCAATCATCATTCTCTGCTCTGTGTCCGTGTCGCTCTCCCCTCCCTCCTGTACTACTTCATAGTGTAGTGTAGCTTATCAGCAGTACATGAGGGGAGGGAGGGTGTGTTGCATGAAGGTGAAGTCTGCCATTCTAATCTTATACACTTTTTGGCAAATTCAGCAAATTGCTCCTCGTGGTCCTTAAGCTGTCTGTTCAGTGCGCTAAAAAGAAGAGCTGGTGTTCGTACACAGTCCTGGCTCTTTAAATAAACAAAACAATCAGACAACAATCAACAGCCTTTTGCAAGACCGAAACTGAGTTGTGGACTGCATCTTAATGGCGAGGAGCAGTACAGTAGGGTCACAGAGGTTCGGCCCAGCCTGAGAGGTTCGGGTAGAGTGATGGGAAACAGATGTCTAACAATCATTCGGCCCTGGCTGCGTGCTAGCCCTCCCACTGGTCTGCTAGTATCCTTACACACACACACACACACACACACACACACACACACACACACACACACACACACACACACACACACACACACACACACACACACACACACACACATTGATGAGGTCAGACTGTGGTTGTATTTGAATACCTCACGTCCATGACCGTGCATTCTCGTACCCCCTCCCCCCCACACAGACACACACACACACACACACACACACACACACACACACACATCCTCACCCAAACACGCGCACACAGAAGAACTTGCCCCCTGCCCCGATTAGCCTCTCATATTAGCTGCGGAAGCCATCGGCTCCAATTAGCATCGGAGACGCTGAAAACCAATTATCTCCGTTTCACCCCCTCATGCTCCTGCCCCCACCTCCACCCCCGCCACAGGCAGCTCTTCCCGTGCCCATTAGACTGGGAGCAGCGAGCCATTCCCCCCCCCCCCCCCCCCCCCCCCCCAGTCTCTGACTAGCGCCAAAGGAAATTAGCCGGCCCAGCTCATCTGCTAACAATCGGATGAGCGGAAATCAGACATCAGGCCACTGTCCAGTTATTAAGGAGTACCTGGAACCGAGTGGATTAGAGTCGGTGCTGTGGTGTAGAAAGCCGTGGGCTTTGCCATAATAAATTACAATATCACTGAGAGCGGCTTTAGTGGAAGTTGATGCTTCTCTGTCTTCTTCCGCAGCTTCCCTGTTCCATTGTTAGACGAAAACGATCTATATCAGTGTTAGGAAGTGGATCAAGATTACAGTGCCCTCCCCCCTTTTTCACAGTGTCAAGTAGGCCATTTTACCCAGATTCACCCTTAGGAGTTCTGCCTGTTCACTCAACGTCTGTGTGAAGGATGCATTCACCTCAGTTTCAGCCTTTTGAGTTTGGTTTTGCCCAGGGTCATGTGCTACTGGTTGTTATGAGCGCCTCCTGTAGGTAAAGGGCGGCCCCAGGGGGGCATGTCAGCTCTGGCCGCCAAAACAGTTGCTCACACTGGGGTGACTTTTTCTCTCTCCCTCCCTCTCTCCTCTTCCCCCTCTATACCCCTTCTTCCAGAGGGATTTGCTAAGGCCCTGCACTGTTTTACTGCAAGTGTGATTTATACGTTCGTGTGTGTGAGAACGAGAGTGGTGCTGGATCACTTCTGTGCAAGATTAACTCGTTATACTTCCTCCTTTCCTTTCTGACTTTCTCTCTTGTCTCTCTCCATCCCCCCCCTCTCTCTTTCTTTCTCCCTCCCTTCCTCAGCGGGTTTTGGGGAAGGCTTATCCCTCAACAGAAGTGATCTGGATGAGACTCTCCTCTCTCGCAGCAACTAAACCCTTTCTCCTCACAGCTTCGCATGAGGACTGCTCTTTCTCTCACTCTTCCACTCATCCCCCTCTCCCTGCCAGTCTTTACTTCCCCCTCACTTTCCTTTTCTTTGCCTCTCTTCTCCTCTGCCTCTTCCTCTGCCTCTCATACTTCTCTGTCTTGGACAGATGCCAAAGATCTTCCTCGTTTTCTCGGCCTACCTCACCGCAGGCCTGGGCCTCGATTTTGTCAGCTGAGCCCAGGCGTACTAACCTGTTGACAGGCTTGTGCTTTCTCTGTCTGCCTTGCTGATGCATGTCTGCAGCTGGGAGCATTTGGGAAGCATTGCGCTTCACTCTGTGCCTATGAAGGAGCAGTTTGTGTGTTTCTATTTGCCTCAAACTTACCTTTTGAAACTACAAACACAGGTGGGGTGGCCTTCTGTAGGACTGCAGATGCACTTGCACTCTCTAGAAGAAGAATGATATCTACCACATTAATCCAACCAAGTCAAAGTCACTACTACAGTTGTGTAGTGTCAGTAGTGGTATTTATTATCATTAAATGTTACTGTAGCCTTAAATACAAAAATTATACTTACCGTAATGGTAGACTATTTGGCCATTAGCACCAGGCTTGAGGTGAAATATGAGAGCGTCTCTGTAAAAGTTCAGTAAAAGAACATGAGTGCATGTGTGCAGTGCTCCAGCCTTGGCGCCCCACTGTGTTACAGTAGACGTGTGCCGTGTCTTTGCTTCTCCTCAGCTCTCGCCTCTCTTCTGTTTCTCCACGATGGAAAATTAATCAGTTTCTTTTTTTTTCTATTTCTCTTCCTTCTTTTTGTAAATGTGTGTGTGTGTGTGTTTGCGTGTGTTTGCGTGCTGTAGGGGTAGCAGTGCTAAGAGGGGTATGGAGCGTTCTCAGAGCAGCACGTGGGACAGTGGAGAGGACAACAGGAACAAGCTGGTGAAAGCCGCCTCCACCTCCAAACTCCTCGCCAAGGTGGTGAAGAACGCTGAGAAGTGAGTGACTGACACACACACACACACACACACACACACACACACACACACACACACACACACACACACACACACACACACAGCTCTCTCCCTTCTCTCCATCTTGCTCACTTTCTCTACTGTGTAGACATCAGGATTAGAACATCAGAACAGTCTCTCACTCACACTCTCACAAATGCAAATAAGATATTTTAATAACACTCAATCTCCCTTTCACACATGGTAGATGTAAGTTATACACACACACACACACCACACACACACACACACACACACATTCAATATTTTAATAACTCTCTCTGTCTGTTGACCCTCCCTTTGACCGCTTCCTGTTTTTGTCCCTTCTCTCATGCAGACACAAAGACCCAGTGATAAGCCAAGGTAAATATCCTCCTAACCCAGTCTGCCTAGACATCACACACAAACATTACCTTTTATTCATATCACCCCACTGTCTGATAGCATTCACTGAAGCCGCAGGGGCCAGCAGCCTGACTGACGAGATTACAAGTGCATGGACTGACACACACAACCACACACTTATCTCCCGACGGAAGAAGGCATACACACACATACACACACAAAGTCACATGGACACACTCATCCACACTCTCACTCGCACACATACACGTAAATATAGTCACACACTAATGTACACACACACACACACACACATAGACACACACACACACAAATCCCTTCCTCTGGTAGTTGTTCTTTGAATGGGTTTAAGCCTGAAAGGTAAGTCTAAAAGGTAATCAGGTTATTGCTCTATCCACTGAAATGCCAGCGGAAAGCTTTAAGCCTCTGTGATGACACAGACACACATCCCTGGATGTTCTGTTTTCTTGTCGTCCCTACTGCGGTCTAGTCTACCTTCTGTCTCTCTTCCCTCCAACACCTGTTATCCTATTCATCCTACCACCACATCTGTGTCTGTACCTCAGTAGACATCGTGTTGTTGTTGTGGCACTGTGTGTGTGTGTGTGTGTGTGTGTGTGTGTGTGTGTGTGTGTGTGTGTGTGTGTGTGTGTGTGTGTGTGTGTGTGTGTGTGTGTGTGTGTGTGTGTGTGTGTGTGTGTGTTTGTGTTTGTGTTTGTGTTTTGCATTTGTGGTTGTGTTTGTACGTGTTTGTTGAGTGATGTTGTTTCTGTTCCATGACCAGCCAAAATGTCCACGCGAGAGAAAAACAGCCAAGGTAAGCTCTCGCTCTCGCTCATGTTCACGCTCGCGCTCGCGCTCACGCTCTGGCTCACGCTCTCGCTCACGCTCTCGCTCGTGCTCTGGCTCTGGCTCGCAGGCTGTGGGGGGTGGGGGCGCTCACCTGGCTGATGCAGCTCATGTGCAAGCTCTTGCTCACTCCGCTCTGCTTTGGCATGGACTCTGCGTCTTCACTGTATCTCTCTCTCTCTCTCTCTTCCTCCTCTTTCACATTTGTTTAACCCTTCCTCCCTCTCTCGTTCCATTTCCCTTTTTACTGTCTCTTCCATACACTTACACCCTTCCTCTCTCTCTCTCTCTCTTTCTTTCTTTCTTTCTCTCTCTCTCTCTCTCTCTCTGATTATTGTCCTCCCTGTCTGCATCTCCTTACCAACCCCTGTCTCTCACTCTGACTTAATATTCTCATCACTCTGTCCCCTCTGCTCTTTCCCTTTCTCCAAGTTTCTCTCTGTACTCCTCCCTCATCATTCTCTCATTCACTAGCACAGACTTGCTTTACCTTCAGTCCAATCCCAGCTAGAGGGTCATAAAACATAGCTCTCTGCAGTACATATCGACATTTACCACCCCAACAGATGCTAAAGATGCTAAAGATTGCAGCTGTTAAGTAGCAGGGTGATAGCATAGAGTGCCTGATACAACCAGGGCTCTGAGTCGACCCAGCACAACTATTAAAGTTGCAACACATAGTTTCTGTTGTCAAGGAATGAGGTCGCTCTCGGACCTATGACAATGATGTAACTCTAGAAGCATGGGAACAGGATGGTGGCTCTCAAGAACCTATTGTTTTCTGTGCAGCTTGCAGTCAGTCAGGAAACAATGACTATAAAAATAACACCATATGCACGGAAATCATGGGTGCACAGGCAGCATTACCATAATCGCATTATGCCTGTAGACTTTGCATTGCTGCAGGTGAGAAAGCATTTCTGTTTTTGAGACAGCAAAAAAGCACCTAATGCACTTTAAATATTCTCCCTTTCACTGTTGTCATTTGCTCCTCTGGCACGGATTACACAAGGTTTCCCCTGTCCTCTCCTCCCAACTGAGTTAAGCTCATCTCATGCACACACACAGGCTCTCTCTCTCTCTCTCTCTCTCTCTCTCTCTCTCTCTCTCTCTCTCTCTCTCTCTCTCTCTCTCTCTGAGTCATCAGCCGGAGGTGGCTGATTGAGGCCGTAACCCTTTTGTTAGTCCTGTGACCCGCAACACACTGAATGACTATTCTTCACCCCAAACTCAATCAACGCCACACAACTGTAGTTAGTCTCCAAGCCAGCTGTTGTAGAAAGGGACCGTTTCTTCACATCGAATCAGGGCAGAAATGATGTGGGAGTCTGTTACTCTAGTCAAGATCATTGCTGTGAATTGGAGACTTTAACTAGTAGGACATCTTTAATATTTGCATCATTATAGCATCACGATGATCCCGCATTCCAGTTGTATTTAAAATTTTAAAAGAATGGTATGTGGATCTTGCATTTCTCCCCTTTTAAATGGAATGCATTTTGTTCATTGCTTTATGTTGTTGGACATTCATCTTCCAGCCAGTTCTAATCCATGGCACATTACACATGATTATGAGTAGAGGCGGTGCCATATATGGACTATCTCTGGCATGCTGGCAGTGAATCTGTGAGTGGTTGGCCTGGTACTCTACTCCCAGACCCCACTCCCCACCCAAATCCCCATCCTGGCTGCTCCCTCAGACTCCTAGACACAAGCTGTAGTCCATCACACACTGGGGTGGGGGGCGCGGGGCGGAGGGGCGGATGGTGTATGGGGAACACCCTCAGATTACCTCACAGCTCACACTCTCACTTTCCACACTCCCTTCTTCATTCCTTCCTTCGCTCCCTCCCTCTTTCCCCCTATTCTCCTCTCCAACACATTCCCCATCTGTTCATCCCTCTCCTCTTTCTCCTGTTTCTGCTCTTCTCTCTCCTCTGTATGTTGGTGGGTGGGGTGGTGGTGGTGAGGCGGGCAACACACTCACAGCTTTGTGCAAGGCTGCACGGCACAGCATTTCTCCATTCCTCCCTCCAGTCTCTCTCTCTCTCTCTCTCTCTTTATCAACCTCCCCCTCACAAAAGCAAGCTTCAAACAGCCATAGAGGCGTACTAATGAGTGGAATTATGTAACCGGTAACTAACAACAACTCTTTTTTTTTTTTTTTAACTGTGATTCACCGAACAGAATTTTATTGAAAATCATTTGGAATGATCCATCCGAATGCCATGTGAATTCTCTGACCTTATCCACTCTGTGTCTGGGGGTGCGTGCACAACGCTCATCTAGAGGCTTGTTTATACGAGTGTGTTGGAGGCAGCTGTGAGGGGGTGTACCTCTTCAAACCCCCACGCCTAGCAGTAACCGCACTAAACCCCAGGAGCCATGTTTGTGTCTGACAGCTGTCAGTGTTTGTAGGCCTGTAGGCTGTTGAGTAACGCAGGGTTACGGGGAGAACACATAGAGATGGCTACAGCATCTTCTCCTTTCTCTCAGCGCTCCTTTGGGTCTCTAGGCTTTCCTCACAAGCTCGAAGTGATAAGGTCATAAAATTCCTCCAAGATTAACAACATTGCTTTTTGTATAATTAAGAATGTTCGTTTGCAATAATCGCACAGTTGAAGGTTGACAATCAGGATGTGAATCATTTGGTATGGCTTCCTCTTCAGGAATTGATCTCACCTCTGTCTGTCAATCATTCTTCCTTTTGTTCTCTGTCTCTCACACTATATATCACTATCTATTAACATACCATATCTCTCTCTCTCTCTCTCTCTCTCTCTCTCTCTCTCTCATAGAGGGGGACTACATTAAGACGTTCATGCGCGGGCGTCCCATCACCATGTTTATCCCGTCGGATGTGGAAAACTACGAGGACATCCGCACAGAGCTGCCGTCCGAGAGACTCAAACTGGAGTGGGTGTATCCTTCCTGTGTGTGTGTGTGTGTGTGTGTGTGTGTGTGTGATTGTGTGTATGCATGGATGAGGGAATATGTATCAGATAAGAGAGATGGGCTGCACACAGTTGAAAGTCTTGAAGAAGAAAACCTTGAGAAGAACTCTGCTCAGAAGGAGGGGGCCTCCTCTTTGAGTGGCCCAGGAGAATAGCACTAGAAAGTAATAAGATTTCAGGCCAGTCAAAGCAATTACATTCTTAAATAGGTCAGGTCATCCAAAATAATCCTCTCTTAGCAACTGTATGCAAAGGCAGTTCTATGCAGCTCTATGGAAGTGCTCTATGGAACTCGATGCAAGCTCTGCTTTACATGTTGTTTCATCGGAGACTCCTGACTGATGACCTAATTGGAAATGTGGATAGTGCAATGCTCCGCCTTGCCACGCTTGTCCGTCTCCTCCTTGACTGTGGCTTGTCAGGTTCGGCTACAGGGGGCGAGACTGCCGGGCCAACGTGTACCTGCTGCCCACGGGCGAGATCGTCTACTTCATCGCCTCCGTCGTCGTCCTCTTCAACTACGAGGAGCGCACACAGCGCCACTTCCTGGGCCACACCGACTGCGTCAAATGGTGAGAGGGGCAGATGCACACATTATACACACACAAACACACAGACACATACATACACATAGACATACATACACACACACACACACACACACACACACACATACACACACATACACACATACACATAGACATACAGAGTTCCTTATGCATACAGGCAAATACACAAGCATATACATATTGTTGGAATATACATATTCATATACAAACACGCAGAAAATGCATCGACTCCTAGATGTATTAACACATTCAAGCAATGCATATAGATGAAAATGTGATCCAACATACATACTGTTATGACACACACCTGACTTGAGTTCAGCCTGTTTTAAAAACATCTCCGTCTTTGGTGCTTAGGACAGTCATGCAGTGTTGTCTCGGTTACACTAAGATCAGGCAGCGTTCGTCATTCCCATGACTATCTGTTCGCCGGCTTCCAGTCCACCGCCATTTGAAAGGCAAACACGCAGGCCATAATTAGAGGAAGTTTGGGTCTGCCACCACTGGAAGCGAAGAGGAAGAGTTATGAGATATCATACCACAGGCAGCCGCTCAGTGAACCCTCCGTAGAGGTTACTGTCAGTCACCCTCTCTCCTTTTTCTATTTCTCTCTCTTTCTGTCTCTCCCCTGTCTCTTGCTGTCAGTGTCACTCTCTCGTTCATTTACTCTAATTCTCTCTCTCTCTCTCTCTCTCTCTCTTGCTCTCTCTCCCTCCCCTACTTTTCTGTGGTCCTAGAAGACAAACAGAGCATGGAAAGGGAAGGCCAATGGGGTCATACATCACTTCAGCCACTTCAGCAAATTGATGGATAACTCCGCTGTTACTCGCGGGCTACTCTTCACGTCAGCGTAGATAGCGTGATTACAGCTCTGTCAAAGGAGTCTGGGCAGAATGTCGTGTTCAGAGTCCTCGGAGTACACACAAAAACAAGTCCAGCAGGACGGAAGGAATTAAACATGGCCTGGACCGCTATGCATAGAGAGGACTCCGGATCCTCAGGCGCACACACCTGCCCCACAGGCCTCTGCTCTCTGAAGCAAACGTGTGGGCTAGTGACCGCGCGTACAGGGGTGACTAGAGTGTGGGGGGCCTGATGTGGGGTTTTGCATTGCTGCAGGAGACTGCGTTTGGTTTGGGCCCATATGGGAAAAGATGGGAGAGTAATGGGTTTGTTTTCAGGGAAGTTGTCAAAGTGATTGATGTGTTTTTCATGCGTCTGTGTAGATAAATGACATATGTACACATACATACATACATACACACACACACACACACACACACACACACACAGACACACACAGACAGACACACACAACTATGACTACAACATGTGTCTCTCATGCTGTACTCCTGCAGAGATCATGCCTAGTCATGTCTGCATTGTGTTATATACTTTATGCATGGGTGTGGTCTGACCTTATGTTTCCCTCTCACTGTGTGTGTGTGTGTGTGTGTGTGTGTGTGTGTGTGTGTGTGTGTGTGTATGTGTGTGTGTCTCTTAGTTTGGCAGTCCACCCAGACAAGATCCGCATTGCCACGGGACAGATAGCAGGAGTGGATAAAGATGGGCGGGTAAGTGACTCTTTCTTTCTTTTTCTCATTCCCTTTCTCTTTTTGTTTCCTTTCCATCTCCCTCTCCCCCTTTCTCTCTCGTCTGACTCACTGCTTGTTATTGAATGATGGACAACTTATGCAGAACATGTTTGCTAGACTTTGCTGTGCATGGTCTGTTTGTCCTACTCTTTAATTTCCCTTCTG
>NC_045164.1:8313441-8315941 GCF_900700415.2 Clupea harengus | reverse complement strand
ATGCAGACACATTATTATGGCCCCAACATAATCTCACACACACACACACACACACACACACACACACACACACACACACACACACACATATTCAGAAATGCATTCACAAACACATGCATGCACATGTACAATCACTCACTCATCTTGCAATAACATACACATACAGAATTATGGACTCAGACTCTTCAACAAACATCAGCCAGAAAGTAACTCACTCCAAATCCTCACTGTACACCATACCCTAAACCACACACACACACACACACACACACACACACACACACACACACACACACACACAGGGACAGACACACACAGACATACACACACACACACACACACATTCTCATTTACACACACACACTATTGGAAGCAACAAGAGCAGGCCTGTGCCTGGGTTCATAAACCACATTAGCCCATGTGAAGTATTTGTGGTATCCTTTTCCCAGAAATCTCGTCTGTGAGTCGTTTTATGGTCTCTCCCTCCCTCCCTCCCTCGCTCCCTCCCTCTCCCTGTCCTCATTCCTTTCTCTCTTTCTTTCTCTCACACACACTCGCTCTTGCTGTCTCTCTTGCTGTCTCACACTCTCTCTCCCTTCATTATTCTGTTGCTTACTGTACACTCTTTTCTATTTCCCCACTAAATATCGCTCTATCACTCTAATACACAAATCCCTTCCCCTCATCTCTGCATTCTTCTCCTCACCATTGCCATTTGTTCAGTGTGCGTCAGGGTTTGTGCACATGCAGGTGTGTGTGTGTGTGTGTGTGTGTGTGTGTGTGTGTGTGTGTGTGTGTGTGTGTGTGTGTGTGTGTGTGTGTGTGTGTGTGTGTGTGTGTGTGTCTGTGTGTGTGTTCATATTGCATTAAGGGTTTAATATTGAAATCAAATGATATTCCATTCCATAAGTGAAGTTGGATGGTTTTGCACTGAATCATACATACATGTTATTTTAGTTAAACTCTGGAAAGATGTCAAATTCCTTGTGCTATTGGTTGAATTCCTTGTGCTATTGGTTGGGGCCAATCCGCTCACTGTCACATGCAAGTACTCATACCCAACAACCTAACCTACCCAATAACAACAACAGCTGCTCAACCATAGATCCTCAACAGCAGGATACAACAGCGCACTACTGACTGGTGGCAGCCGCAACACACACGTTGATATATAATATCAACTAAGGGAGGGTCACAGCCCTCCAATCCTTCTCTGGACATCAGTGGTGTGTATGCCTGTTCATGCATATGTGCACAACTTACTCGTGTGTGTGTGTGTGTGTGTGTGTGTGTGTGTGTGTGTGTGTGTGTGTGTGTGTGTGTGTGTGTGTGTGCGCACTGCAGGGGCGTTCCAGATCAGTCGTCAGATAAAGGCCCATGACGGCAGTGTCTTCACCCTGTGCCAGATGAGGAATGGCACCCTGCTCACGGGCGGCGGGAAGGACCACAAGATCATCCTCTGGGACCATGACCTCAACCCTGAGAGAGAGATAGAGGTAAACACACACAGACTCATGCGCTCAGTCACACATACACAAACACATACACACACACACACACCCACACACAGACTCATGCGCTCAGTCACACACACAATTGAATTGTTAGGGGACAGGAGAGAGAGGAGGCGATGAAGGTACACATACACACTTAAACTTCCTCCTTGCTTTTTCGCCAGGTGCCTGACCAGTATGGAACCATTCGCGCCGTGGCTGAGGGCAAGGGGGAGCAGTTTCTGGTGGGCACGTCGCGCAACTTCATCCTGAGGGGGACCTTTAATGATGGCTTCCAGGTGGAGGTGCAGGTGAGGAAATGACACCGTCGCTCTTATCTCTTCTATTCTTCCACTGTCTTCTCTTCTTGTGAACTTTCCTCTCCTGTTTCGGCCACAACATTACGGTATGTCTACCTTGCCTTGCTGGAGTTTTGCCAACGTAGTAGTGATGATGGTCGATAATTACTCATGTGTGGCGGGACAAACAATGGAATGTGTCTCTTTTGGTGGTTCTACCCAACATGCGTACAAGCTGCTGTACTAACACACACACACACACACACACACACACACACACACACACACACACCAACCATCTGAGCCTCAGAGTTTGTATATTTTTGTAGTCTCTCTGACTTTAGCCATAGCCCATAGACACACACACTGTCCACATCCTGAAGACATTTCCCATGCCATAGCCATGGCCAGTGTTGGCTGGCTGAGAGGGTAAAACAATGCAGCCCCAGCAGTCCACACAGAGAAGTGGCTCGAGCTGAAAGTAGGCACAGGAACACTCACAACTCACTCCAAATCCTCACTGTACACCATACCCTAAATCACACACACAAACACACACACACACACACATATTCTCATTTACACACATACACAGGGTTCCCGCGGGTCCTTAAAAAGTCTTAAAATGTCTTAAATTAAAATTCGGGTAATTAAGGTCTTAAATTGTCTTAAATTTCACGTAAAGTTGCTGTAGGTATTAATTTTTTT
>NC_045164.1:8223441-8300941 GCF_900700415.2 Clupea harengus | reverse complement strand
ACACCAACTACTGGGTTTCCGGTTGGACTCTTGTCACCTTTCCTCTTTTTTTCTTTCTTTTTTTTTTTGTCCAGCTCTTTCCATCGTCTTTGTAATGGTAAAAAAGCTTTTGACTTCACTGGTCGCAGTTGTTTTCTTTTTCGTTCTTTTTTTCTTGCTGGGTGGGGGTTCTCTGCTGTCTCTCCATTTAGCAGATGAGTGACTGTTTTTTGTTTGTTTGTTTGTTTGTTTGAGCTTATTTGTGTTTTTTGTGATTAAAGTCTTAAATGTGTGTGAGACACCGTTTACACCTCTGTTGCTGTAAAGGAGTATGTAAACCCACCCAGCCAGCCAGCCACCCATCCATTCATCCATCCATCCATCCATCCATCCATCCACCCACCCATTCACTCATTCACTCATTCATTCATTCATTCATTCATTCATTCATTCAGCTTCCTGACACTATTTACACATTTATCACACACACATCACTTGCACACACAGACACACTTATCTGAATGTCCGTGCTGTTTTTCAGAACCTCAGCATCTGTCTGAAAGGAATACACAGCCATCACAGAGGAAATGTAACTCAGAGGAGAAACATTTCTTACACACATCCCAGCCTCTTTATTTTGTAAAGATAGAGCGAGTAAAGGATTGAATGAGTGAGATAAAGAGAGAATGTGTACACATTTGACACATTTAATTTCCTTATGTCTGTGTTTTGGATAGTCAAAGAGAAAGACAGATCTTGATATGTGTTACTCATATACTGACGTCTGTGTTTTAGAAGGACAAAGAGAGACAAACTGGCCTGCTTTGTCTCAGTATGAAAAGACGAACAGTGTGCCAACAGAGCTTTTAATTCTCTCATGGAGGATTATCATTGTGACCGCAGGAATGAAGAATCTGTACAAAGGCATGGAGTTCAGAGATAGACGAAAAGTAGAACGTTTTTTTGCAGACCATGATCAGATATCAGTGTTTGGAGAGAGAGGGAGAGGGGAGTGTGGTATGTGTTTGACATTAGACAAGGAATGTATTGGCAGCTCTATTAGGGGGCTGTTGAACACTTAATGAGGAAAAACTAAAGTTTTGAGGGGAATACATACAATGGGATCCGATGCACTCTAGATGTCCCTACTTGAGATTGAGACAGGGCTTTTTATCTTCTCAAGGGGACATGGGAAGTCTTTTTCTATTCTTGCCGTTTTTAGAGACGCGTGGACATGGTCAGTGTGTGCAGTAGAATTTGTTGGATGGACCTAGGATCAGTCAGTTGAATGCTTTTTTTAAAAGAACATGTACAAATGAAGCTCTCGTATGGTGGACGGTTGTGTTTTCTCTTCATTGAAGTGTGTGTCTGTTTGTTTTTTAACTGCTAGGCTAACTTCCTAGCCCACCTCCTCCCTGATCGTTTCCCCAATCCCCTTCCTTCATCAGCTCCATTGAAAGGAGCTCTCTTTCGCTCCACCTCCTAACCACCTCCCTTCACCCTACCCCTGTCCTCCTCCTACAAACTCCAGCCATCTTTTTAAAAAAAAAAATTTAAATACTTTACTCACAGATGTAAGGGTGGGATTTCTAAAAAAAAAAAAAAAAAAAAAGAATAGTTTCTGTTTTCATGCATCATGTTCTTTCCTTTATAGCTGAGACAGCAGTCGGAGTGGGCTAACCCTCCCTATCCTCTGGGTGCTCCCCCTCTGTGGTGTACATTCTAATAGTGTGGCTGCTCTCTGTATATAATGGTATGCCTGTGTGTAAATATCAGGGTTTCCCCCCCCCCCCCCTCCCTGGATGGGTAGGCGGCTTGAGGTAGGCACTGGGCGCTAACTGAGTCAAAGCCTCTGTTTGATCATTCGCGCCCTTTTCTCTTTCTTTGACTCGAAGGGGAATAGAGGGGGCCATTTTTTTTTCTTATGTTGGAATACAGGTGGATCTGCGCTCGTTGGTTCTAAACATCGTGTATGGTTCCACGGCTCCCTGGACTGTTCTCGATTTATTGTTCTGCTTGCTTTGCCAGGAGAATATATTTGCAAGCTTCTTTTCTGGACTCCAGTGCCTGTGCTTTTTTTTGTAACAAAGAGGCCGTTACCATGGTCCTTTCAACATCAGGGATGACCTTAGAGACTCACCTGTGTGTGTGCGTGCATGCGTGCATGCATGTGTGGTTGCAACCAATTAGAGTGCAGCTCCCTCACAACCAATCAGTTCAACACAGAGACGCGTCTCTTGAATGTTTCTCCGATTAATTGCCTTTTTTTGTTTGCAAAAATGGGGGTTGGGGGAGGAGGGTGGTGGTGTATGATCAGATGGGAGGAGGCTGTCTGATATTTTTAAAAGTTTTTCTTCTTTGGGAGGGAGGGTTCATTGTTTTAAGCCTTGAGGGGTGTCTGTGTGAAAGGAAATGCTTACATTCAAACAAGCGTGCACACACACACACGCACACACACATACACATGTACATCCACACAGATACATGACTGCATCACATCTCTTTCAGGATTCAGGAAGTTTACTTCACTTGCCAGCTGTGTGTGTGTTAGTGTGTTTGTGTGTGAGAGAGTGTGAGTGTGACTGCATGGTCTAAGTGTGTGAGTTTAGCAGTTGGACCTGTAGTCCTGTTCTTTTTTAAAAAATGGTCTGTTCTCCTCAAAGGCTTGTACAGTGTCTTTGTATCTGTGTATGGTGGGCTAGCATCCAAAACATACAACACAAAAGAAAGGAACGGGGAAAAACAGAGGAAAAGAAAAGAGAGAAAGAGGAGTGGAAAAATTGCAAACCTTCTAGAACGACCTAGAATGCCAAGGCCTGTGCTCATGAGCTGGGAATGGAGAGTTAAAGAACGAAGGGGAAAGAGGGAGGGAGGGATGTATGACTCCAAATGGCCTTTAGCCCATATGCCCCCTTTCCCAGAGTGCATTTCTGCATACCCAGATGACTGGGTAGGAAAAGGGGTCTACTTTTTTTTAAGAAGCGAAAAGAGGGTGTCATGGTTTTGATGGTGGCGGTAAACTCGGGCGGGTTTTGATGGCTGCAGTCATAACGACTGACAAAAACGAATGATGGAGGGAAAAACATGTTTTTGTTTTTTTTGTTTTCTTGTGACAATGTTTGAGCCAATCTGTCTCTCATGCATTCCTGTCGAAGGGCAGAAAAATACTGAAGATTTTAAAATATAAAAATAAAGATGAAAAAAAAAGATGCCTGTCTCGTGCCCTTTCCTTTCATCACATACATTTCCGTATCTTTGAGGAGCAATGGTGGGAATTCATTTGTTTTTGGAAAGTCACAGATTTAAACACTTTTTTCTCTCTGAGGTTCTTGAAATGACATCCCAACCTAAATCAACATCAGGCTTGAGTGATACGGATGATTTGTTATTTGTTATATTATGGACTAACCCTGTGTAATGTGCAATTCTGCTTGGTTTTTAAAACTATGGTTTCTAAGCAATGCCAAGTTGGTGTGCGTTTTTGTGAAAACTGCAATTTTCTGCTTATTTTACGAGTTTCCACAATAACGAGTTGGATTATTAAACATTAAATCACAATAAATTACAAGGCATGGAGTGCAATATTAAGGAGAATGACTGGGATGAAGTATCAAGGTACCAAAATCAGACCACCTAACCCCATGAGTTGAGCCTTAATCACTGCTGAAGTCACCTGCATTTGCAAGGGCTTCTACAATTGACTGGAGATGATAAGTTGAATGGGGAGAGACCAAATCATGCAGTACTGCTCATCTTCAGGAGGCGATGCTTTAAATACCCTGTTAGTGCTGTATTTCTCTTTCTGTTTGTCTGTCTTTCACACACTTTGTCTGTCTGTCTTTCTCTCTGTGTGCGTTTATCTGTTGTGAGTTAATGTGTGTTTATCTGAATTTCTCTGGCAGTGTGTCTGCCTCTTTCTCAACCTGGACTTGAGGTCACTGACTGCACAGGTGCATTTTGGGAGCTGCTGGCAAAGAGATGTGCTGCTGACTCGGCACCACAGAGTGTTTCAGAAATCCATTCCTCAAACACTCACACACACACAGAATGTTCTGGAGATGTAACTTTCGGGCAGAACAAAATTAGTGTTTGTGTGTGTGTGTGCCAGGTCAGTTGCACCAGTGTATTGAGCTGTCTGCTAACTTTGCCGGCTCTGTAGCAAACACACACACACACACCGCCTTAACAATCATGACACAGCAGTTGGCTGATAGTGCCATTCTTGATGTACTAACAGACTTCATCCAGCAATAGAGACCTTGGCGCATAACAGAATCCTGAGCACAGCAGGGAAGGAAAACTCAGCCTCCAATCCCCAACGCAGCCCAGTGAAATACACTCAGCATCATCACACACACAGAATGCACAGTAAGGATTCCAGCTTGTTTCACATATGTTTATATTCTTTCAACAAACAGTACAAAGAGAACTAGGAAGGAACAGTAACTGCATTCATCTCCATAAGGCTAATGAGCTGTGGTCTGTAGGCAGTAGGGTGACCCGATGCAAACAGACCAAACGTGCGATGAGTATTATGTGTGGGATAACGCAAAGCAGGACACCTGGTCACCCTACTGGGCAGCAGCCATTGGACAGACTAAAAAGGACTGGTCTATGCTGCCATGCGTAGCGGACTGATGCTGTTGTGACCCCTGGTGGAGGAGTTAGGCATTGCACAGGTCCTCATGACAGCAAGTCCAGCCGGGTCTCTTGCACATCTCCAGACGGGTGCATCCCTTTTCCCCTGTCTCTGTAGGTGGATGGAAGAAAAGCACACACCGAGAGAAAAAGACAGAAGCAGATAAAGTGAGAGAGAGAGAAAGATTAATAACAATGTCAGAAGATTGTCTATCTTAAATCTATCTAGTCTTTGGTACTGGTACTATAATAGTAATGTATAATACAAATGGTAGCTTTGTGCTTGTTTAGACAAACATCAGACATGTTAGATTAAATAGTTCTATAATATAGGATGTAGTTTAGTTTGCGTGCATTTATGTAATGTAATTAATTTATCCATAATTCTATTCCATTTCTGTGCGTTGTGATTTTGTGTGTGTGTGTGAGTGTTTTCTCCCCAGTATTGTCGATGTGGCTTTGGATGATTTTTACCTTCTTTAGTTTACTGACGTGAGCTGTAACATGTTATCTGTTCTGCCTAGTAAATCTGACACAAACTAATCTATACACCCTGCTGTGATCTGACCTCTAAAGCCTGTTGTGTATTAGGTGGGTGAGTTGAGATCTGACCCTCTAAAGCCTGTTGTGTATTAGGTGGGTGAGTTGAGATCTGACCCTTTAAAGCCTGTTGTGTATTATAAGGTGGGTGAGTTGTGCTCTGACCCTCTAAAGCCTGTTGTGTATTAGGTGGTTGAGTTGTGATCTGACCCTTTAAAGCCTGTTGTGTATTATAAGGTGGGTGAGTTGTGTTCTGGTGCATAGTGACTTACTCCTGGTGTAGCAGGCCTGTTGGGTCTTGCTGGAACACTGAAGCACCATATCCCTCACCATCAGAAAGTCCTCCCCTTTGCAGCGGATCTGAAAGTCGCCTGGGGGATCAGAGAAGAGAGGTTAAACAGTGTCGTAATCGCCGAAGCAAGAAGCACGCATTCTTTCACTATTCGTACGTGAATAATAACAATCCCAAATCTGGATATCCCTTTGCTTACAGATATTCTGATTGGTTAAATTGCTTTATAAAACTCAACCTCCATCCTATAGTATTTGTTCAATGTGCTGTAAGCTCCTCAAGCCATAACAACTGTTTGTCAATGTCCCTGAACACGGTGTTCAAAGTGTGTTTGTCAATCTGTCATTGCACCATAGGGGAGTCCAGCAGACACACAGGACAGTTATTTACTTTTGTATCGCTCCGCTGACCTTTAAATCTACTGTGGGGAAAAAGAAAACATTGATTTGCTGAAAGAGAGATGTGCTGTGGGCTTTGAATGGCCCCCAAAAAAGACACCACAGTCTCATTGTTTCGCCTGTCAAATAAGAGGGAAGAAATGACCGTGTACTGCAGTAGACATCTTCTCTATGTGACAGGAGGTGGATTGACAGCACTGCCACGGAGATGCCGTTCCAATCCAGACAGTGAGTGGGGGAGAGAACGAAAAGAAAAGAACAGAGAGAGCTTGAGAGAGTTTTTTTTAAAGTTCAAAGCTTGACTGGCGCTGGAACATTGTCAAAGTCACCGCCTAGACATGACTGCAAAACAAGTGTCAGCGGCTGACAGTCGACAGCGAACTCTCCCCCGTCACAATGGTCTCAGAGGATGACCTCCACGTCCACAACCGAGACAATCTATTTACTTCAAGATGACTCGTGACGCGACTTCTGTCCGCCTTTAAACTAACCCATCAATCCACTCTGCTGGGTCGTCTGACCTTATCAAATCTGACTAATGCACACAGACACACACACACACACACACACACACACACACACATACACACTTCACCGTCTTCCACCACATCTTAGGAACGTGTGTATGTGTTGGATTTGAAGTGTGTCAAGGGCTACAACGCTAACAGTGTGTGTTCAGTGTATTGGTTTTGAGTTCAAGAAAGCGTGTGTGCGTCTGAAAGCGGTTCAGTCAAGAAGAGCTTGTATTTATGTGTTGGGTGGGTTTAATTAAGAAGTCTATGGTGTGTGTGTGTGTGTGTGTGTGTGTGTGTGTGTGTGTGTGTGTGTGTGTGTGTGTGTGTGTGTGTGTGTGTGTGTGTGTGTGTGTGTGTGTGTGCAAATGAATGTGTGTGTAAAATCAGAGACAGAGACATACCCAGGCACAGAGGCAGCAGGATGAGCAGGATCAGGCAGGCCTTCATGTTGTCTGTATGAGTGAAGAGCTGTGGGCTGAATGTGAACACAGACCCAAACTCTGTCTCTTTTATACACGTAAGAAAGAAAGAAAAAAAGGGGGGAGGGTTGTTGTGGACACAATGTCAGAGTGTAGATAACAGCTGACAAAAGGTAAGATGAGGTTAATGTGTGTTTCTGTTCAACAGAGGATTTGGGGGCTGAAATGATAAGAGGTGGAATCTGGCATCTTTCCACAGTGGGTTAGGCTGCACTATTTGAAACTGCTGCGTCATGGCAACACTAAGTTAATAGAAAAAATCTAGAAATCTGTCCGTTTTTATCGCAAGTTAGCGGTAAAATGAAATTAAATGAACGCATTTACACAGTGTGTGGCATGTCACACAAGCATATGTAATAGACACATGTTATAGAGATCACTTTAATTTTGGCACTAACCTCTTCAGACTAAGAAAAACTGTCACAGTAGTAAGGAGCCACACATATCATGAGGAAAAAAAACTTTAAGACATTAGATGTTAAATATTCTTTGGGAAAACAAATTCAAGGTTCAAGGCCAACCTGGTTTATAGGAAAGAAAGGGAGGAAGTGTCACAAACTGGAGACTTGAAACAAGAAATAGGATGCAAACGCTCAAGGCCCCTTTTACTGAGATAAATCAAAGTGCCACGATGGGCAAACAAGGCAAAGTTCACAGGACTGGAGAACACAGTACGTCTTGCTGATCACAAACAATTACACACAAAGACAAAGGAAAAGCCCAAGGCTTACATAGGAGCTCAATGAATACATTGGCTACAGGTGAGAACTAAACTAAATTAACACATTGGCTACAGGTGAGAACTAAACTCACTTAACACATTGGCTACAGGTGAGAACCAAACATGGAGGGAAAACTAAGGTGTGAGGGAAATACTAAACACAGGAGAGGATGAACGGACTGGAGTAGCATATGGAGCAAGAACAGGAACAGAGGAGCGTGCAGCAGAGGTTGTGACAGGAAGCAAGAGAAAAAGAAAAGAACTTCTGACAGAGTGGCAATGATAATGTTCCCTTCCCAGACATTGCAAAAAATGTTATAGTAATACTATTGCTGTCAGTTAAACGCGTTATTAACGGCGTTAACGCAAACCCATTTTAACGCCGTCATTTTTTTATCGCGAGATTAACGCGAGATCTTTTTTTTTATTTATTTTTTTAGATTAACGTTCTTTTTGGCCTCGCACTGTGTACTGTGTAGTAGGCTCATGTTACGGTTTGAGTGAATGGTGAGCGCGATACGGCGAAATGGATGATAAAAAGCTTCTGAATGGAAAGTTTACTTTTAAAAGTAGTGTTGTGCAAAAGAAGCGAGCTTCACTGTTGTCTGAAAATGTCAACAGGCAGCTGGCTGAAAGCAAAGAAGTAGTAGGCTTACCTTGTATTGGTAACCTAACTGTTACGGTTCATTGTTTCTTGAAATAAGAGGCCTGACTGCTATGTTCCCAGCAAACTTGAAAAAAAGAAAATATTAAGCCATGGTTTAACTGCACTATAGGCTGAGTCATTGTTTACCTGAAATGTGCACTTTATCATTTTATTTTGTACCGCCCTGTTTGGTAATGTTGGTTTTCAATTAAATAAAACATTTGCATAAAGCAAGCCAATCCATGTTGCCAATTCAAGCCAATTTTTCATGTTGATAAGGGCATTAAAATAAAAATAAAATTATGGAAAAAATGAATAAATGAAGGGACATTTAGAATAGATAAAAAATTGCGATTAATTAAGTAATAGTTAACAGAGAAATATACACACTTGACAATAGGCAGTTGAGTTTGTCTCCTTTCTAACATTAACATACAACAATTATTTCACCCCTCATGGCACTGATTTAAAAATATATATATATCAAAAAAGTTTAAATCAGGGATCTACAGTCACTGTAATGGTTGCCGGGGAGACCTTTATTGTCTTACAACCGCTGGTCCCATTTGTCATGCCAGGTGCAAAGAACGGCAGCAGTTTCTCAGTGAAGCTGTCCCTGAAAGTGTATATGAGGGCCTTGTCTGCAGCGTTGTAGAAAGACAGCTCCCCCTGCTTGTAGTCCAGTATAACACGGACACGGCTGAGCCTCCTCTTCAGACTCAACTCCCTGGCGTGCCTGCTGGAGACGCTGTACTTGCCTCCCTCTCGGAGTGCCAGCACCCAGTAGCCATTGGCGGGTTGTACCTGCAGCACCCCCATCCTGCTGGAGGACTCCTGCACCACCCCAATGTCCCACTTCTCCCTCCCTCCAACCTCCACTTCCCAGATGTGTGTGCCAGGGCCCAGAGGCTCTGCCCCCAGTACACACACACACTGGTCGAAGCGCTCAGGGTTTGCGGGGACGTCCGGCTGGTGACCCACGTCACGGACGCTGGTCAGGTCGTCGGAGAGGGCGAGGCACGGGGCGGCAGTGTTGGGATCAAGGATCAATGGACCTGGGAGGGGCATCAGAGTTGATTGACAGATGACCCCAGCTCACTGATTAAGTACCGTACAATAGCTAATAAATGCCCCCAAAGTTAATGTTGCCTGAATGAAATACTTTATATATAGATATACATGTTGATTCCAAGGAGAATTATAGACAACTTAGAGGGGTCTATGGTTAATACCATAAGGTGTGAACAGCGTAAGTATTCAACACAGAGAAAGAAAATTAATGGGACTGTAAACTCTGTACTTTTACAGAGGTTACACCTCACACCAAAAACGACTAATAATCTGCGTCGGTGATGTGTTGTGTAAGCGTGAATGCTGAGGTGTTGGCTTTGTCCGGCCACTCACAGAACTCCACATTCTCCTTCATCTTCTCCCACACTTTAAACTTGAGGTTGCCCAGGTGAAACACCACGTCGATCAGAGCACCTGTCACCAGAGTCGGGTCTGGCCCTGACAGCTTCTCTCTGAGGCTGAAAAAGGGAGATATTCACATGATCTTCAAAGAAAGAAACCAGAAGCATGAATGTCCAAGACTAAATGGTCAAATCTACTATTAGTCGGAAAACTCTTTAAAGTTGCCTTAACAAATCGTCTGTCAGGGACAGTCTTGTAGTAATTACAGGAAATAGCATACTATGTAATAAACTGCAGCATGCAATATATTACAATATGTAATAAATATTAAATGTATATTAGTATATAATGTAGTACGTTAGAACAATTTAACAATAAGGATGTCAATATCATGGAGACACTAGCTCAACTGCTTTATGCAATCAATGAATACATTGAATTTCACAGAGATACAAGCTGACAGTTGTGACTCCAACGAGGAGAATGATAAGTAAGTACTTCGTTTTTTAAATGACTGTTCATGAAAGCAAGCTACCATGTAAACAAATGTTGGAATGAAGGAATGTTAGAAGGATAGAAGCATAGAATTGAACACCACGCAATAAACATGACTCATTCCCACAAGACACCCAGGATATGCACTATGTGGTTCTGTGTTCTGGGCCCAGACACCCCGCAAAAAGAAAGAAAAACCTCCACAGCACTACATTGCCAACTATATTGACAAAAGACTCCTGATAGCAAGCTTTTATCAATGCCAATTGGGCTGTTGGTGGCATTTGCAAAGTTTTGCATGTCTTTTAGGTACAGTTAGCCGGCTGGTTTTAGACCAAATCTCCTTACTGCTGCTTTAACACACACACACACACACACACACACACACACACACACACACACACACACACACTGAGAACACGAAGGACAGGACAGTTGAAAATAAACACAACAGCAGTTACTGTACCTTTCTTTGTGTTTGCTGTAGGCCTACAGGAAAGAAAAGAGTCATACATCAGTAAACACTAAAAGCATTACCTCACAGGTGTTTCTGAACAAACTTGAGTCATTTAGACAAAGAACACGTAGCATGTGGCACACAAATGACCTGCAAGAATAAACCGCTGAGTCACAAAAACTGTACTTAAACATGACTCGGCAATGTGGGAGAGTGCTTTGACCTTCAGCTTGGGTTACGCAATTGTTGAACCTTTTTTTTTTTTTTACTAGTTACCATGACGAACAAGCTCTTTAGTTTATTTGTGAAGTGTTCAGGTGCTTCAGATAAAAAGAGAAAAGTAAACTAGAGATGCATTTCGGCAGGAAAATGCTAAGTGTGATTGCTCAACAGCAGTGGAGGATCACTAACAGTAATTGCACAGATCAGACATGGGAATGAAAGCAGTGGAATTGTGAGAAAATTGTGTTGAACAAGCCAGACAAGAACACAGATATATTGATATAAAGAGATGTCTGTTATCATTACATTACCACACACTCAACATCAGTCATGTCTTTTGCAGAGACAGGGGTGCACATATCACATAAATGTGCATTTTCTGTGTCTCTAAACCACAGCTGCTTTTTGTTCATCAATACATCTTATGTAGGTTTGAGAGCAATCTGTTGGTGTGTGTATTCTGTCTATTAAATCCTTCAGATACTTTGCGGCATGTTTTCCTGATGCTTGTTTTAAGCTACTATTAGCTTGTAGTGTGGTCGCTTGTTGGTTTGCAATGCATCAAAGAGCATGCTTGAGACTAGCCCAGACACCCGCCATGCATGCACCTGTAAATATCTTCTTGTTTACCTGGAGGAAGATGGAGTCCCTGGCCTCCAGCTCTCTCTCCACCTGACTGATGGTGTTTCTCAGTGCCTCTGTCTTCCTGGTCAGGTTCTTCACCTTCTCCGTCATGATCATGTTCTTCAGCTCCGCCTCCTCCTCCAGCTGGCCAATCCTGGCATTTTCCTCCAGGCGCAGGAAGTGATGTAACTCCTCAAAGGCCTGTGCTATTTGAGCCCGGGTCTTACTTTCCTGTGTCTACAAGGTAGGGAGAGAGAAAAAATGGGTTTCATTCATTTTCTGTGCTTCATGTTCTACGTTCTAAGTATTCTGTGGTCTATGCATTCTCTTAGCTGACAGTGTGCCTGTATGTTCTGCTGTGTCGGTTCAACTTATTCTCAGTGTTCCTGCGTTCTAGGTGTACCCTCTGGTCCTTGTTTGCTGCACATCAAAATGAATTAGTGGTGCGATATCTCAAACTCCTAAGGGGAGTCTCTCTCCTAAGCCATCATATTGTTTCACAACTTGATTACTCTCCATATCTCAAATGCAGCTCTTTCAATAATCCATTGTGCCTGTACTCCACAGATGTACTAATGGCAGCCTAAAAAGAACATGAACTGAAATTTGAAAAATAGTGACTCTAAACACACAGTCTTTGTCAAGGCAAGCAGTGCTTGTAAACCTGTAGAATTTCCTGTCTATGTAATTGAAAACAGTTTCCCATAGTGCTCTTTATAGACAAGGTGGCCTATGGGAAAAAGCTCTGGGTGTGTTGATTTGAGTTTTTTTTACACAAAGACAAGTAGCTGTCCTAGAGCCTTGGTTCCCAAACTGGGTACGCAAAGTGGTTCAGGGGGTGCGGGGAGGAAATTTCCGCGATAACGGAAAACAGACGGAATTCGCGTAATGTACCCTTTGAAACAGAATTGCAACTTCAGACGGAAACATCATTTTGTGCATCAAATCGCCCAAATTCCCCTGTATTTTGCCCTGCAATGCTGTATCTCTTTCTAATAAACACAACAACGATCGCAACGATGAACAAGCATTAATTAAAGAACAAAACCACTGAGAAATGTCATGTCTGTGCTGAACTCCGCTCCGGCCACGCCCCCCTGTTCAACGGTTGACACACACACCTCCACTACAGCCTGTAAAATTGATTCGCTCATCTTCCCAATCGCCAGCAAATAATGTTTTTCAAGTCTTCTGTTCTGTTGATGGCTGGCAAACAACAACCTTAGAAGGTTTGGGTCACTTGTGGCACATATTATTCACTCATTTTAAGCCATCAATCTACCTCAGGGTGAAAAAATAAATAAATGTAAACTTGTACGTAGCTAGAGATTGAATGTCTGAAGGGGTACGGAACTGTAAAAAGTTTGGGAACCACTGTCGTAGAGGAAATGATTCACGGTGCAGATTTACTTTCATTTGTGTGTGTGTGTGTGTGTGTGTTTCTGCACTCCACCTCTATGTACTGAGCCGTTCTGACGCATTCCTGCTTCACTCTGCTGAATGTCTCCAGTCTGGCGCGGAGCGGACTAAGGAAGGCTCTGACTTCCTCCTGACAGAAAGAATGAAAGAAAGAAAGAAAGGAACCACAACAAATGGGCGGTAGAGTAGGAGGCAGAAAGTAAGGGAGAGAGAACAGGAGAGGGGGAGCGAGGGCACATCAGAAAATATATTATCACACATAATAAAACACGTAAAAGTCTGTTTATAGATGGATCAAGGTGTATGGCAAGATGATAAAGGTGTATATTTACTTTCAATGTCAGACATGCCACACAAAGTTGTTTTAGCCACTGGTTTGTGTCATTAAATCATTATTTATCCCTTTACATGTGGTAGACTTTGACTTTCTATAAAACCATGCATGTCTCTGGAGGCTATCGTATCGTATCAAGTATAATTTGTTTCTGAATTGTTTGGCCTTCATAGCAGCTGATGCTAGACTGGCTCTGGCCCCAGCCTGGCTCCGATCTTCCCCCTTACCCTCAGCTTCTGGGCGGCCTCCTCCGCAGGGCTCACGCGGTGCCCGCTGTGTTTCTTTGCCACCTGGCACACCACACAGATGGGCTCCTGATCCACCTCACAGTACAGGAGCAGCCTCTCCCCATGCAGGCTGCAGCAACCCCTTTCCTGCTCTTCCTCTCCTTTCTCTGTCCTCCCTCGTTCTTCACATCCTCCTCCTCCTCTCACTTTCGTATTTCCTCTCTCGCTCTGTTTGCATCCTGCCCTCTCCTTCTCCCTGTTGTAGACCTCCACGATGTTCCTGAGGGCCAGGTTTGCTGGAGGGGTCCTCCCAGGGAAGTGCCGTCGGCAGACAGGACACGGCCTGTTGGGCTGGTCCTTCCAGTATGCATCCAGGCAGAACCGGCAGAAGCTGTGGCTGCAGTCCAGTACCACCGGGTCGGTGAAGACCTCACAGCACACTGGGCACTGCAGGTCGTCCTCCAGAGACGAGGTGCTGAAAGCCATCTCTGAGCTTTGAAAAACAATACGCAGACGAGAGATCGAGGAGCTGGATATAGTCACGCCACGGACAAGAAGAGGTTTAGCTTATGGTCCCCTGCAGTGGTTTTTGCTAGACTTCCTGATTTGCGTAGTCTCTCTTCCTCATTTAGTGGGCGGTGAAATCTGAGCTGTTGGTTGCAACCTTGTTCCGTGTGACATTGAAACAGTGAATCCTGTTTTCTTTGATGGGAATCATATAAATTAGAACATTCTGGAACTACATTGTTGACATAAGTTGTAGCATAGTGTGAAAAGCAGATTGGATTAGGAATGTGTCTGAACCTGTTGGAACAATGCAGCTTAATACTAATACCAGTGGGTCTATGTTTGTATGTATTGTGGCCAAATTACCTTTGACTCACTGTAATGCCGGGCAAGTCTAGTAAAGTCTGTACAAGTCTTACAGCACATTACAAGAGAAAGACTCAGTGCTGTTCTGTTGGCAAAAGGGTTGTTGACAAAATATTTAATGAAGGAGTGCCAATGGAAAGATTGTGGCACTCAAGAGTCTAGACCTACAATAACAATGTAATTTCAAAAGTACAAGACAATAATATCTCCTAATTCTTTGAGGTGTTTTTCATGCATTTGTTTATACTTTTCATTGCCCGAAAATATGCAAATGTGTAGCTGGGCAGGGGTTCTAGACACAGGCACACTCTCTGGGCAGATCTTCGGGGCTTTTAAAATCAGTGTTCAAACATGGTGAGTAGGAGTACACTATCCCTTCCACCACGTCCTTAAAGGTGTGGATGGGGGGGGGGGGGGCGATGCTTCATCGTGGGAGGACAAACAATGAGCATCACAGTCCTAAGGGCCGTTATATGGTACTCCGTACTTCACGATTTCGGACACATGGGAAGGGCCAACACATAGATGGAACGCCCTGGAACGCCCTCTCCGTCGTCTCCGGGGCCCTCGGAGAGCTCTCCCGTGCACCGTTGAAATTCCTGTCGGTCCGTCATGCCGTCATGCCGTGCTGTACAGCGACGGATACCCCTTGGCCGTGATTGGTCCGCTACGACATAATTTCCAAACGACATCATTTCCGGAATCTCACATTTCTGGACCCCGCGTTTCCTGTTTCATTCCCTATATATCACAATACCGCCATGTTTAAAATCCACAAAAAAACTTAAGAAGATGGAGATCACGAACATAGACATATATATGTCTATGATCACGAACATCGAAGAGCGCATTGCGGAAGAGGTCCGGAAATATCCTCACCTCTATAACACATCGCTAAAAGATTACAGAGATGCGCGAATGACTGCCAATTCTGCAGTGGTAGAGCTGGACACTAAAGACTGCGACTGTTTCCTGTTTCATTCCCTATATATCACAATACCGCCATATTTAAAACCCACATGAGCGCCAGCATCTGACAGAGTAGGTGCCAGAGCCCGGAAGGAGCAGACGGCAATTAAAATATTTTGTCCAAACAACCTTTGGACATATTCATTCATATCATATCATATCATGAGACATATCCAACAGCCTCATTAGAATCTGCATCGACAATGATGCCATCTGACAGAAATAGCCTATCTCCATACAGTTCATTTCTTTTAAACTTGCTTTATGATGTATCACGTTGTGACAGCTAGGATACAAACAAATTCCCGCAACAGGAAGAAGGCTGTTATCCTAAATGTGAAGTTATTTTATTCTCAAAAAACGCCCGACAGCAAGTAAAATATTTAGTCGCTCACACAAACAAGCCCCGTTAAACTCACAAGCGCGCACAAGAGGGAGATAAGCATATTGAAATACAATTATTCACATTGCAAGATCGGAATGAAATGGCCTACACATTACACACGCTAGGCATCTGTATATGCCTAAATGAAACTCACGTTATATGCTACACCAGAAGAGGCACGAATAAAACAAGTCTTACCATTGAAGATCAGTTTTTTAAGTACATGGCCACATTCGTTATAAAACTATCTACATAGTCCAACCATCGAGGTTTAATCCATGTTGTTGTGGAGAAAGAAGATGGCATCAATCATATTTCATTAAAGCTTCACACTTCTTACATTGGACATATCAAACAGCCTCATTAGAATCCACATCGACTATGAAGTCTTCCGACAGAAATATCTCCATACAGTACATTTCCCCTCATTAAGTGTCGTTTTAAACTCTCCAGATGACAGTTTCTTTTTTTTTTTTTAAAACGTTAAGTGCACAAAGTGATTTAATTTACTCTCAAAAACGAACTTCTGCATTATATGAAGCAAACATGTTCCAGTGTTGGGAAAGTTCACTTTCGACATGAACTAGTTCAGTTCATAGTTCACAAATTTTAGAATGAACTAGTTCAGTTCATAGTTTATAATTCAAAATTTAGAACTAAGTTCACAGCTCCAAAAAATGGAGTTCTTTTTTTCAATATGCTGCGAGTTATAATTTTTCTGCAATACCGCTCTCGGCCTCTACGCAACTCGGCGCACACACATTGTACTTGCTTAAAACACACAGCTGTCACGCGGCTATTACCGGACCAATACCTTTCAAACTCGGTGATATTATTCACAACTCATTTGTCCTTCATTCTATCAAATATGATTAAACGGCATATGGTATTGCACCCGTGAGGCAAGGGAGTAGAGTTTTGTTCAGTTATCTCTCTAGACTGATTACTGACCAACCTTCCACCTTTGAATAATGTAACTTATAAACACTTCGTTTTAAAGCGCTGTGGCCGTCCTTAAAATATGTGTCAATAAACTAACTTCTCCATCATGTGAAGCAGACAAGTTGACTTTACTACTTATTAAGATGTTTTAAATATGGAATGCTTTATGTCTCTCAATTTGCCAAGATGCTGATTATGGATTATCCGTGTGCTCTGCCCTGCTATTGTTTCTAACAATACAATATTTCTTTGTTTGAGTGTGGTTGTTTAGTGCGATGGGGGTATATTATCGTTACTGTCTATAAAGGAAGACATTGCAACAGGAAAATCTCCTGCTCATCTCCATTTGCCCCCACCTGTCACGTCTCTGCGACCCACCAGTTGGGCTCTCCCCACACTTCGAGAAACGCTGTGGTAGGGGGAAATTGACAGGGTGGTTGCAATAATAATAAAAAAAAAATTATTATTTTAGTAATTGATACACATGAAGTTTAGTTTAAGGCAAAGGGTAGTGATGGATAAAGTTTTCTATAAAAAACAAGTGAAGTCTTTCATTCTCACTTTCCACTCTAAAACTATGAACTGAACTGAACTATGAACTGGTTCAAAATTTAAATGGTGAACTATGAACGTGAACTATTCATGTTTACTTGTTTGAACTGAACTTTGAACTGGTTCATGAGAGGTGTGAACTTGTACAACACTGTCAGCTTGTCGGTCTTGACGTTCAGATGCTGTGCCTAAACTAGCTATAGCCTACCATCGTCTCGTCACATGATAAAATAGAGACTTGACATTGGACCACAACATACATATTACCCAGCAATCATCATTGCAAATCTGAATATGACAAAAATACCAAAGAAAATAAGAACGTATTCATTTCAGGGAATCGTTTTTTAATAGTTTTAATATTGTATATAAGAAAAGCATATAATTTTGTTATAGAGTGCTACTATTTTCCCCATAAATAATACCTACCATGATAGAGATAAGTTTGCCCTTTCAGGTGGTTATACAGCATTAGACACACTCTTGAATCTAATATCATGTGACTACACCTGCTGCACTTATCGTCTGACTAGTTGCAGCTGGTAGGGGGGGCACACGTGTGTTGCGAGGTGGGAGATAAACAATGACGATATCTAATTTACAAAGACGCAACAAAGCAACGTGTTTTCGACAAAAAACCGCTTCTCCACCTACTGTTCTGGCGGTGAATTGTTTTCAGCACCCCCAGCCTTTGGAGAACCATAAAGGCAACAGAAATTCTAATTAATCCGTCCTATTCGGCGGCACGCCCATCCGAAACGGAGTCTGAGTACCATACTGGCACCTAAGTGATGAGGACCCTCTCCAGTAAACAAAGCATTCAGGGTTGTCAGGCAGTGCCTGAGTCTGGGTGAGCTGTGTTTTGATTTAGGCACACAGGGGCTTAGGGAGAGAGAGAGATAAAGAGAAAAGAGAAGGAGAGTGAGTGAGTGAGTGAGAGAGAAAGGAGACAAAATGATGATTTTCAAGATTCTTACAATCGATCATTTGTGCTGTCTCTGCATAATTAGCATATCTTTCTGGACATCATTTTATTATATACAATACTAAATACATTACATTGTATCATACAAATACTCTTTTCACTTTGAAATTCAACATGATACAACGTATAATTGCAAATTTTGACCTGATGATAGTTTCCTGCATAAAATTGTGAAAACATTTGATTTGACCCAGACACAGACAAGTTCAGGCTCAATGTTTAAGGTTAATTATTTACACACAGTCGTGCATAAAAGGTTGATAACTCACTGTCGTTGGCCAGAAGAAGGGGTAAAGTCACAATTTCTGCTTAACAGATCAAAGAATGTTATCCATCAGACTGGACATGGCTATAAAATGCCTCCACAGATATGATCCATTCGATGGGAGCACAAAGGAAATAACACTTGTTGTATGATGCTTTGGAAAACTAGCCATGCTAAACGAATGAGAGTAAATTACATGTTATCCTAAGCAAGCATTTCTCCATAGATCTTTTTTACGTTTCTCCAATGAAAATATGAAATTACTAATTATAATTAAAAAATGATAGCAATACTAATCATGTGTGTTTTATTTATTTCATAATTTATTCACTGTATATGCGTATCTTTTATCTATTTAAATGTTAAATAATTGATATTCATCATTGTTATAAATTTTTTTATGATAAGCCATGTGGATACTCACTGTACTGAAACATCTGCATCTTCACCCAGGTGTTGAACTTGAGGTTCCCCAGGTGTTGGGCTACATCAGTCAGGTTCCCTGGCATCTGCTTTGGCTCTGGGTCCTTCAGTCTCTCCAGGGCACTGGGATTACAGTAGCACAAGGATTAGAGATTACCAGTTTAGGAGAGCATCTCGTGGATGAAATATGTGGAATGTTATGGCTAATATATGAAAGCTATGGTGGAGTGCAGACGTTTAAATGAGAGGTGAAGTACCCATACCTTTCATTTAGGCCTTTGGAAATATTCAGATTAGCACTGTACATGCTGTCAGACATGCTAAATCAATCTTTCCATTAGATACTGTATGCGCTTACATTTCTGAATTGTCAATAGGCAAGATGTGTAATTTCCACCATGGTGGAAAATCAGATCCAACCTTTTGCATTAAGATAGATGGGCTTTTCTTTTGGTAGAAGCCATTTTGGCTGTATGGAGTCAGCTACTATTTGTATTTTTGCCAATTGGTGAGATTTGTCTGTGGCAAGTCCTTGAGTCATGTCATGACATGTCATGGGACAAACCTGGAGGAAAGAGATGTCCTCCCTGGCAATTCGGCTTTTGATGTCGGCCATTTTCTCTCAAAGGAAATGCATTGGCTGGTGGGCTGATGGATCCTATCCCTCAGGGACGTGGCCTTCTGTTCCTCCCGCCGCAGGGCAGCCAGCCTGGCCTCCTCCTCACACAGGAACTGGTGCAGCTGGGCTGACTCTCTCTTGATCGTCCCTGCAGTCTCCTGGCTCTGGGTCTAAAAGAGGAGAGTGGAGCTGTGTTTGGGGTTATAAGCAGTGTGTGTGTGTGTGTGTGAGTGAACATCACTTCATGAAGTGAATCACATTGAGGGCCAGAACAATGAAAATGAAGTCTGCCATTATCGATGTTTGTTATGTTATATAGCATCACAGGGTGAGGCCAGAATTGTGAGCTTGGACCCAAAAGTCGACTAATTAAACAATTTCTTGTAAAATGATCTTTACGTTTTAATGAGTTTCTTTTAAAAGAACAGTAAGGCAGGAAATATTGAAGCAAGACAGTTCTGATCATTCACAATAATCCATGAACAAGGCCCAGAACAGGGAATCCAGAGTGCTTTAACAAACAGTCGCCAAAGAATATGAACAGGGAAAAATGAAAGGACCTCACAGACCAGGCAGAGAAAACACACACAGCCCAAGATCCAGTTTTGGCAAAAATCCAAACCACAGAGATCCAAACAATTCTGACACAGAGTCCAAACTATTTTTTATTGTTTTAATTGAGAGCAGGAACAACAACACACGTGAGCAGAGCTTTAACTCAGTGCACCTGAACTCTCAGGTGCACTGGCAGTAGAACGTGTGGAAGAGAACCAGGAAGAGAACAGAATCCAGGCAAGACACGGAGTGGAGTAACAAAGGACATGGCTAGACCACACCAGAGCATCATGAGAGAGAGAGAGTGAGAGAGCGAGAGAGAAGATCACCATCAGAAACCTCTGAGAGAAAAGACACCATTAGGAGAAGAAGTGATGAAGAGAGAAGAGAGCGGTAGAAGATCAAATTGGAATAGTAGAATACAAGGACGCTGCACACAGGAAGGGTAGATACCTCTGATTGAAAGTGAGAAGACAGGAGACCGCGGCAGAAGAGTCTGTGGAAGAGGAAGGTCAAGGACCCCACTGCAGCAGAGAGGAAAGGAAAGGCATTGGAGAGCAGATGAAGATAGAGTCTTTTTGTCCTTGAAGACACACTAATTGGCGAGATTGGGAGAAGAGAGCACATGGCAAATGGCAGAGCTGGACAAACAGTGCTGGGGAGAGTAATAGAGGAACATTTGTCTGACAGGAATGTAATAACACAACACCCATAAGCACACACACACACACACACACACACACACACACACACACACACACACACACACACACACACACACACACACACAGACACACACACACACACAGGTCCAAGGGCACAGTTGGCTGTTCAACTCTGGCGAGAGTATGTAGGATCATTGGAGTGTAGGACTTGGGAGCCTGATCGACTTACTTATACACACACATACACACACAAACTATAGATACACACACACATACAGACATACAGACATACAGACATACACTTTTCATGCATAACAGCATGTCTATCTGAGATGAGACACCAAAGCACAGCTCAGTAGGCTCTATCTTGTTTGCTTACGCAGCCCCAGTGCAGTTCCACTGCAGACAAACAAACCATGTGAACTCACAGTGAACTCTGAAGCTCCATGTTAGCCCTGAAATCTACTGCGTATAGGTCTAACAGAGAGTACCCATTTGCATCTGGGTGAATACAACAGATATTGGGTATCCTGACAGACACTTTTAAATGTGAATTTTCCCAGGACTCTTCAATGTACTTTAATGGGTTTTTTTCTCTGCTGGGAAAACATCGTTTTTGACATGCCCCATGTCTAACCGTCTACTCCTTTCAAGTATAGCTTCAACATGTGTTACCTAAAGCTGACAACTTCACTGCATTAAACATTTTTGGTGTTCAAAAAGTGTTGCTGTACCCTCCGGCACCAGGAGAGGACGCCAACACAGCAAGATTGCCACTCACAGGAATGTCTCCTTTCCGCACCATGCTCAGAAACTGAACAGACTGGAGAGAGTAACACGCTAATTAATTCATTCATTTATGCACATTTGTATTGCAGTTAATTCCATCATCCAATCAATCATATTTAATTAAAAAAGGCAATGATGTTCAACCCAGCATTGACCCAGCAAAGAGAGAAATTGATTGTAGCCGGCAAATGTGTCTGTTGTCTTCTGTACATGTGGAACATGCTGATAATGTAATGGTCCTTATAGGGTAGAAGCAAATTATACGTTTGGAATGTAAGTGTGTTGTAATGAGGTCTGCTGGCTTTAGGAAATGAGCTGGCATGTATGACAGATATATGACAGTGTGTGTGTGTGTGTGTGTGTGTCACACTCACACACAATCTCCATTAACCCCACTCTCACACACAAACACACACACACACACACACACACACTCCATTTCTCTTTCTTTCCCTGTCTCTCTTCCTTTCACACACACACACACACACCTATAAACACACCCATATACACATCATGGCAGTATTGGTTTTCAGATTGTGTGGGCAGTGTTGAGTGTGTGAGAGTGATGTGAAGAAAGCTAATGGATGTGCTTTTTTACGTGGATATGCAGCATGGAATTGAGAATCATGAGCTTATGCCTGTCTAGTGAATGTAAAGTGACATACGCACAGGTTTCCGGCGCTTTCTTTGTTATGGTCAGGAGCAGGATTCATGTACTTGGGGTTAATGACATTCGTGCACACTGTCCCAGATGAAAGCTGGATCCACATCAGATCAGGACAGCGTCTGTTCTGGGGTCAGCTGACGTGAAGGTAATCCACCATGATGTCACTGGAATTACATTTTAAAGACTTCAAATGCTTCAAGGGTTTCTAAACGCACCTTTCCTCCTTGTTTTTATCTTGGCACTTTTGAGAGCAGCTATATTTAATCACAGTCTCCCCTTTGCTTCACTGTCAAGGGATGAACACTGTATGGTTCAAAGGGGAACTACACAGAGTCCTTGAGTGTGGTCTGTGACCTACTTCCATTTCTGGAATCCAGAAGACTCAAATCAGTTTTTGCCAAGCTCAATGCAGAACCTGAGTCCAATGTTGTCTGAATATATACACAAAACATGTGCATGACTGCTGATGATTGTCTCGTAAAGAAATAAATATATTTTAATGAAATCACTTGGAGAGAAGCCATTCTATGACTGAAAGACGCCCATTCACTTCCACATACTGTAGGTTCAATCTCCATTCATTGTTTTGAAGCTGTTTCAAAACAAATTATCAGTGGATAGTAACGTATTTCTAAGAAGAATACAGTGGCTTCCAGGAAAGAGTAATGACCACAAGCTGATTGATGCACAAATCCTTTCACCAGGAGGCTCTATGCATTTCCACAAAGTAGCATCATTTTATCTGATGAAGCTCTATCTGTTGGATGTGAGGGCTTTTATTCTATATTTGCAAACTGTTTCATATTTCAATGTGATGTTATCAGAGGCCATTGTTTTGGCAAATGATCCTGTAATGAGAATCATAAGCCTATTTCTCATGAAGGACTTTCATCTGAGTTCAATGCAAATGTGATTTTCCCAGAGAGTCTTTTGACTTCCTTTTTTTCTTTTCTTTCTCTCTCTCTTTCAACCAGCGGCCATCAGAGATCTATGATAAAAGCAAAAATGATATTCCAGATCACAATTTCAATTGTTATTTCCATTGATTTGTTTTGCCTCAATTCAGTAGAAACTCAACAATTCTTACAGCCTCTCAAATAACTGAAAACAATTGTGCCAAAGAGTACATTTTAAATTGATTTATTGTTTATTGTTATTTTGTTATGTCTGTGTGAACAGGAAGAGTGAAGCCTTTAGAGAGGTGCTGCTAATGAAGGAGGCTGCAAATTGGGTTGTCATCCAGGGGCAGAAATGAACTGGATGAACCTCAGCTGGTGGATGGTTAGCAGCGGAGCTAAACGGAAAGGGATTTTTTCACTTTTGTTCTTTTTTCAATGGAGGATAATGAATAATTCAAAACTTAAAAAAATGATTCATATTTCAGTTAACAGCTACACAGCGACGGTCTTAGTAATACAATATGCTATTGTGAGGCAAATTCATTTAAAAGGATTAGACTCAAGACAAAGGCAACGGCATACATCGATTCTTACATGACTGTTATTAGGTGTGTATGGACGCATCGACCATTTATAAATAAACCAATAAGTTGTCATTTAATGGCAGCCTTGACAAGTACTCTTCTTTTTAAATCAGCCATAGCGTGGGCTATTCATACCAGTCCACAAGGAAAAAAGCTTTATCGGGATGCAATTTTGACTGTGAATAGGGTATTGTTGGAACAGCAGACAATCATGAGGCAATTCTCTCTCTCTCTCTCTCTCCCTTGCCTCGAGAGAGTGAGTGAGTGAGAGAGCGAGAGAAACAGTATCTCTCTCTCTTTTCATCTCTCTACTTTTTCTCGCCTCTTTTCTCTTGAGTGTACAGCCTGGAGCAATCCTCTCTAGAGAGCCTCCATTCTGGAGGTCAGAGGCGCTGTCCATAAGGGGGGAACAGTCATCTCTCTGAGTCTACCTCTCTCTGGTACTCTGGCTCCTCAGCCTGCCTGCCCGCTGAATACAGACTAAAAGACACAGAGAGAGATGCCCACATTGTGCTCTGTCTCCTTAATAGTACAAAGCCGTGAGAAGCAATCAGTTCTTTTTAAGTGAGGTCTTAGACAACGGCGCATGAAATTATTTATCTTCATGTTGAATTATTCCACCCTCACAGCTTGCTTTCACAGCTGGGCTATGTTTTAGTACTTTCCATTCTTTTCTTAACTTAAATTTTTTTGCTAATCTTGCAGCCAACCCGCCCAGACCCTACCATAGGACAGGGGTGCATTCTGGACCTGTTTAGGCGTCCAGAGAAAGCATCTTGTTCAAAGGCACACGCCACATGAATTCAGACATTAGTCAATCACATCTATAATAATGTTAAAGGTGTGAAATGTGATGTAAGGTTGAATGTAATGTGCTGTAAGGTGAACCTAACATGAACATGTAAGATGGCCTCAGCAGCATAATAACAAAGACTGGCCGTCTGCAGTGTTGTGTCATTAAGGTGCAGCTGATCTCTCTCAGGTGCACAAGTCAGGGTGTTAGTCCTCTGTCACGATCATGATTGGGATCACTGCAAAAGTTTGAGACGAGAGACAAGGAAGGCACACGTTTCAATGCCAAGATGAAAATAGGTCACAGTGTTTCAGCATGTTTGGGCAGAAACATAAAACAGATTGGGGCCCTCATGAAATGGAATGGTGTGTAATAGACCGAGAGAGAAAGAGAGAGAAAGAGAGAGAGAGAGAGAGAGAGAGAGAGAGAGGAAGAGTCCCATGAAAGAGAAGATAAAAAGGGAAGTGAAATGTCCAAAGGATGGAGAAAGAGAAGGAAGTATATTAGCATTTAGATTGAACCATCAGTAAACATGCTCCACAAGTACTGGACGCATTTCCTTCACTCTTTTTTCCCCTTTCTCAGATGGTCAAGCGCTTGAATTTATTGATCATCTCAGACTGGGCTTCAACAGCTGGGGTTTGATCATCTCAGACTGGGCTTCAACAGCTGGGGTTTGAGGAAGGAGGAGCCTGGGCCTCATTAATCTGTGTCGAGTATAAAAAATATAAAATCTCTAACCCATTTATTCAGATTGTGCTGACAATGACAGTTATCTTAAAGAAGCATTAGTGAAACCCAAGGTCTGGAGCTCTTAAAGCAAGCATGAATGCAACAGTGCCAAGGGAAAAGTCCCTTTAACAGGGGAAACCTTGAGAGGATCCCTGGACCCGTCTATCTAGGGCCAGGCCAGGCCAGGAGAGAGATAGAATAAGAAGGGGGGCAGGGCAGTATTGAGGAAGTGTATTTTCCCTGACTTCCATTGTTGGAACAGCAGATGCTCACAAAAACACCTGGGGGGTGTGGGGGGGGGGGGGGGGGGGGGGGGGGGGGGGGGGGGGGATGGCTGAGGAGGAGGAAGATGGGAAGAGTGACCTCCCAACAATGATCGTGAGGATGTTGACAATCACACTTTTCCTCCCCGCAGGACAGCCATCTCCATCCAGTCTGCTCTCAAGGTAGCGCACCACCATTGAGCACCATACGCTCTGATTTGATCAATGTTTGCAAAAGACCATCAGCAGAACACAATATTCAGTGTCCTGTGTTTTAATGAAGCCCTGTTATTGCGCATTATCTCAACAGTGGCATGGTGTTCTCTTAATTTCCTGTGCTCTCAGAGTGAAATGATGAGATTGTGGGAGTAGCCCTCATCACTGCCTGTACTGTGCTTTTCTAAACCACATATACTGTAAGTAGTATGGAGAACACAGTACTCTATCTACCACAATGCTTCCCACAGTAATAATGTACAGTATGTACAATCAATGTTTTGCGGTGTGTCATGCGGTGTGGCATGAGCAGCCAGCCGAATTAAAAGTAATTTCTACCATGAGAGAAGTAATCATTTCCCTTGTCTCTCTTTCTCTCTTTGCTTGTGGCATATGGTCATGCTTTTTATCTCTCTCCTACGTTATTCACTTTGTGGCTTCAGTTCCCGCCTAAAAAGCCTTTCACTTTTTCGTTTTCACCATTTGCTATTCCCAAGAAGAGAGGTTCCAGCGTGCGTTGAGTTGGCAACGGGCTGCTCCCTGTGGCGTCCAAATACACTGAAAGGAGCCCGCATCAAAGGTGGGGCAGAGGCTGGTAAAAAGAGCATGGCAAAATAGACTGTGTAGCTCCCCCCGGTTCAATGACAACTTGCGAATTCTTTTGACAGGCAATTTATTGTATGTACAACATACATAAGGTCTTGCTTTGCCGTGAGAACTAAAAAGACATAAAACATATGAATTTACACACTACACAATGAAACATATAGCCAAACGTAATATAAATTGAAATGACATATACACATACCTCATTGGCCGCACAACCAAAGGGAGTAGGTGAAACTTGTTGTCATTTTCTTAGCTTTCTTTTAACCTTAAACTTTAACTTCTTAACTATCAATGAGCACTAATGATGCTGATGTTGTATGAGCATGCTACACAGGACTGCCGTGGCTGCCACCTGCTTGGTCAAGTGTGTGTCACCAATTCAATTCCCCAGTGCAACACATTCCAATTCCTACACTTGCATTCAGCAATTACATAATGACAGTAATAATGGCAAATGTACATTACCTCAACAGTATGCTTAAAATAAAATAATCAAGAAAATGTGTTAATCAAAAATGATAAACACAAAAACTCTCTGGCAGTTACAGACTGAGCCTTCATGCCTGGCCCCGTGGACTGCCCTCTGATCAAGAGAAAAGCTCTGACTGTCTCTCTGTCACAGAGGGGGCTGCCTGGCTTTGTAGTGACTATTACACTTCTGACACTGACAGGAACCAAATGAAAGAAGTGTGGCCGCCATCACGCTAAACGTATAACTGTGCATAACAGTCTTTCTTCTCTCCTTTCAAACACCCATCGCTTCCCAAAGGGTAACGCCAGTCGTTCAAATTGGACTGATGGTGTGAATTACTGGAAGTGGAGAGAAACATTTTCATGCCTTCAACCATCATTTATGTCTCACTGCACCCTTCTGCTCCCTTAAATATGCCATCATATGTCTCTGTGAACCGTCCTACGATAGGGATTATATGATATGAGTCAGTCCCTGTTGTCCCCTGGGACACACACACACACACACACACACACACACACACACACACACACACACACATACACACACACACACACACACACACACACACACATATATACACACTCACACACACAAAATGGAGACTGACAAGCACAGAAGATGTGATAGCATAGAACAGCTTAGTATGAGATCAGCTTCTATTCTTTTCTCATTTTTTTTCCTGAAACGTGTGTGTGTGTATGCATGCATGTGTGCCTGTTGTGTTTACTTACTTACTTGTTTGCTGCTGTCTTTGTTCTACCTAACTTGCTTGAATCATCTATCTATGTCTATCTATTTATATCTATCTATCTATATCTAGCCTACAGTATATCTAGTCTATATATTTACGTCTAGTCTTAAACAGTCCTCTCTCTAAGAGTGAGAAATGTCCCTTTAGCATCTCATGGGAGAGGGTGAGTCAGCTCTCCGAGACGGCACGTGAGCTGAGTTTATTTGCAAGGCCATTGATTTTGTGTTAGGGTTGATCGATGTGCTCTTATGAAGCGCACTCATGAGTGTTTAATTATTTCTTATCCATTCTCCTGCTCCAGTATATATTTTGTGTGTGTGTGTGGGTGGATCACTACCAGGCATTTTTTTTCCCTGAAAGACCTGGGTCAGTTTTCATTTGAATTAATTTGTTCCTAAGAAAGCAGCTGCTTCCATTTATTAAAATCTCTCTCTGGAATCAATCTCTTGAATGAATGCATGAATGTACTGTATAAATAAGGGATAACGAATGACAGCGTTCGGGTGTCAAGAAATAATGCAAATAAGATGTTTCTGGTACCCAAACGCCATGAAATCACAGTTCCTGCATTTACATATATTTATTTTTGGATACAATTTTCATGTTTTCAACCCAAAACTGGCTTTTCCTACCTCTATTTGGGTAATTTCACAAGTCACAACTCAAACTGACAGTATTAGTTTCTAAATGAATCGTTGCTATGGTCAAAGTTATGAAATTGTGAAATCACCGCAAGCTTTAGCAAAGATGTAGTGTAGCTGCACAATGGGTTTATTAAAAAATGTCAAACATGTTGATTCTCTATACAGTTCCGTCGTTTTATTGATTTGTATCTTTTCCACAAAGTATAGTGAATTCAAACTTCATAATGAATGTGGTGCATTGATATGTAAGTGCAGTATATGGTCGAAACTAGAACTTCATCACATGTGTGCTCACGTGTCCCCACCTCTGTCCTCCTCATCTTCTTCCCCTCGCTCTCTTTCTTTTTTCTTCCCCTCTCTCACTTTTGCTTTCCCCGCCTCTGTCTCTTTGCTGTCCTCTCTTTTGGCTTTCTCTCATTTTATCACTCTCTTCAAACTTCCCACCCTTTCCCCACCCTCCCCATTTCCACTCCACACGTTCCTCCCTCGGTGTGTCGTGCCGGATCTGATCCGAGCTCATCTTCACACCACCAGCGTCTGTCTGTCCCTCTCTCTCTCTCTCTTCTCGCGCTAACGAGAGCCTCCTGAGGAGGCGCAACCGCTTGCATCCGCCATCCAATTTGCAGCCGGGGCCATAATGAGGAGCGGGGCAGAGGAGTTAATCTGGTCTGTCCCCCGTGTGTGATGAGGGAGTAAGAAAAGGAGCTGACAGCACGCTCACTCACACGCTCGCTTGTGTGTCATGGCTGGGGTGGTGCGCGCCTGCTTATTTGTTTGTTTGTTTATTTATTTACTGTCATTCAATTCATTAGGTTAAGTAACACGTAGCCTCACTGAGCCCAAGGAAAAATTGAGCAACACTAGTATCCATTAACAAATCCTCCACTCAAACAGTGCAACATATCATGAGATACACGAAACACGACAAGATTGTGCTTTGGTGGTTTTAGGTCTATTCATCAAGTTCTGATGTTGATTGATGGTTTTTATGTACACTCATCTGCTGTGTAGTCTTACCCACATCTAGATATCTATTCAAATTCTATTCCATTCTATTGTTGTGTATGTCATGACATGCAAATGGGTTAAACCAGTTATCTTTATGTGTCAACCGTATGCTTCATCAGTTTCAATGACATGGCATTTTTGGACTGTTTGCCAAATGACTTGACATTCAAACCTTGATTGTTTACACGTGATTGATGGGATTGACGTGATTGAAGGGATTGATTCAATGAATTCAGAGGCAGAAAATAAGAGTAAAACCTCATAGGCTACCAAGCCAGAGTGGATGTGCCAGGCCAGCATGAGGGAGATACAGTACTGTAAGTGTGTGGCACTATATCAGACAACAATATGTTATAAAAAAGGATGGGGTTTCAAACAGGGTTGCCATGGTCTCGCGCAACATCAACAGTCACAGGCAAAAACGTAGTTTTAATAAAAAATCACACTGATTTTACTTTAAATAATCATTGAAACTATTTCATAGATGTTAAAAAGGAGACCTATGGTTGATATAATCTCTGAATGTGGCAGTGTGCAAAATTACAGCTGATGACGATAAAACCTTTCTGTAAGTGCCCTCTCCTGTGTATCAGTGTCAAATATAGCAACGGTGGTGTAGCTTACCAACAAAGTAGTAAAGAAATTACTTAATATGAATGGACCAGTTTTTTTAATAACTACATTCAATTGTAATTCATTCAACAATGACATTAATTAATGAAATTTTAGAAAGGAAATGACAGACTACCTTGCATTACTCAGCCCTGGTGTGATTTTGATTGCTCTGATATTGTGCTCAAACCAGGCTAGCTAGATTGACAGTTAAACTTAAAATTGAGTTTACTAGTTGGCAATGCAATGTGATGCATAAAAGTTAGCTAGCTTACCGAGATTCTTGCAATCTATCTATCTCTCTGCCATCTGACTGAGGTTCATCTGCAAGGTGGCTTTTGGGGAAACCCAAACCCAGCACAAAGGGAGACCTTGACGTTGGCAGAATGCATTTGTGTACTCTACAGCTCTATACCAGTAGCTGCAATTAATCAAGAGTTAGACATAATGGTTGGAGTGAAGAAGTGTTGTACCTGGCAGGCATTAGCGCTAAAATGTTACCTATGTCATTGGTAGACTACATTTTTGTGTTTGAGTTCTTTTATCACTGTTTATAGCCTTACATACAACTTCGCTCTCAATTTTATAATTTTTATAATGATGGAGTTTAACTGAGCAGAAATGATAAGGTGAGAGTGAAGAAAATGGGAAATAATAATAATAATACGAAATAAGAAAGGAGGAAATAACAGGGGGAAAGGAAAAGAACAGGTGGAAAAGGGACAAAAAGCACTAGAGATTATCAGAAAAAGAGAAGAGGGAAAAGAAAATGTAAATAGACAGGCAGAGAGAATGAGAGAGAGACAGAGAGAGAGAGAGAGAGAGAGAGAGAGAGAGAGAGAGAATAGTACCTCCGACACTTACCGGGTCATAGGCTTCTAAATGCTCTTACCATCAATCAATTACCTGAGACTAAAGATGTCCATGCAGATTCACATCAAGTTAATTGAATTCTCTGGCATCCTAACCTATATGCTAAATAACCCCCTGTGGTTTTATGGGAGGCTACTGAGACAGTTTATTTAGGCTCATTTGTGTCCTTGGACTGATTTGTTGTGTTGCCATTTTCAATAATGTCATCCAACTAGTCTTTGGTGCAAAGAGACATGCTCGAGGATGGCTCCTGTGTAAAGCCTTATTGGGCATGTGTTTGTTTTCAGTTGTTAGACCTGAAATTACCCGTCAAATATTTGATAAATTGCTCATCATTTCCTGTTGAGATCAGCGGAGACAGTGTTTACAGCTGAAAGATGTGTGTGTGTTTGTAAGTGTGTGTGTGTGTGTGTTCGTAAGTGTGTGTGCGTGTGCCCTCAGCTGAGGGAGAGGGCGAGATAGAGAAAATGCATCCTGTCTAGCTATGTGTTATTACTTGCAACGTGTATGTTTTGTCAGTTAATGTATTTTTGTCTCTGCGTGCGCTCACACATCTTCATCTGCTAGTCTAAAGTGGCACCCTGAGTGTGTGACTGCATGTTCCTTGTGTCCATGATATACCAGGTCCCTTATAAATCCTGTTCCTGCCACACCTGGGTATGTGTGAGAGTGCAATCGATTCGGTGTTGCCGGAACAAGGCCACAGATGTGGATAGTGAGACATCAGCTCATGTGTCCTAGTATACCTCATGCAATGTCCTTGCAAAGCGAGGACCCACTGCGCATTGTGTGTCCTCAGGCTGAATACACACAGTCACCCAGTGGCTCATTTATCAAAATGTCCCTTCTAATTCACTCAAGCACACACACACAGAACCTGTGCAGTTGGCCTTGTACACTTAAATCCTAAGAACATAGACCCAGCAGTCACCACTCAACAAGGGTGCAGGGACTGATTTAACTGACTGTGACCTCACAAGCCTGATAAATCATTTGGAAAATGGGTGTTTGACTGACAAAAGGTGTGTTAGGAAATGTCCTTTGCGTTACAATATCAAATATCACTCAAAGAGCTGGTGTTGTATATGAGGTCATCTTCATGTCTGAAATTGCACTCAATTTGAGCTAAATATTCATGCTAATCATTGAGCTAATCATTCATGCTAAGTTTAGAGGTTCTAAAATAAACTTGTGGAGGGCAGACAATTGTATTATTAACATTTAAACATTTGCACCTGAAAAAAGAATGCAGCTTCAAACAACACAACAAGAAAAATACAACCCATCAGACACAACGTGCATCCAAGTTTATTGGATCACTTCCCTCACTCTTGATTCCATATCTACCGAATATGATGTGAATCACATAAATGGCAGGACTAGGCCTTTCCAATGATGCTACTTGTTAGTCTGTGCAACAAACTACTGTGAAGTAATCTGGTTTTGAAATGACGTGACATTTTAGCCATAATAAACTGTTCCCATGTCAGTAATGATTAATGATTTGTCTTTTCTTCCATCTGCACACACGGCTTTGGAAATGCTACGTACTCTGTTCATGTAATGGTCAAGGTTACAAATACGTGATTTTGGATGTAGTCCCTGGCTGTTAGTATATGATGTTGAATGGAACCCCTAATCAATCACTTGGTCAGCCCATCAACAAATTAGACAGAACATTTTCAAAACACCTCCTTTGGTGGTTCCATGATACAGACAAGACACCAGTACAGTACACTTAATTTAAGAATTAAGTGAAACACAAAGGCATTATATAAAAAAGCTAAATTTTTTCATGGAAGAAATGTTTTTCAAAAACACACAAATAAGACTAAGAACAGTTGAGTTGCACAATCCCTGGTCAAGACACAACAGTTTCAAGGCCACAGTTCTGCATATCAGCACATCTACACATTACATTTTATCGCTCAGGAAAAAGGAAAGATCCCAGGAGTATAAGAGGGCAAAAGTTAGACAGGGGGGACCACGGCTGATTTAACCACCTCAAAAGTATGCAGTTAACGAAGTGATTTGGACATGTTGAACCGGTCATGACACAGAGACAGCCAACCCAGGAGCCTTCTCTAGGTTGAAAAAAAATGTAGGTTATTTTTCTTTCTTTCTTTTTTATATTGCCATCGTGGGTATTACACAATGTGTGTCTGTACTTTCTTATGGAAGCAACAACATTTTGATTGCACAAAAAACTGTAGGGGAAATGGCATGATAGGCTTTTAGCAGAGCAGAGTGCCATTCAGTTGTTTCTGACGGATGTCAGGTGACAATTATGTGCAGAGAGCCTAGACCAACAGCCCCAGCGAGGGCAATAAGTCTGCAGGGGAAATGGACTGTGGACACGACCATAAGGAACAGGGGGAGTTCAGTAATAATTCAGACATGAAATTATAATGTGCTCATACATATTTAATGCTAGAACAAAATCACACTGTTACGCACCTGAAAAGGGGTTTATTTTTCTCTAATGTCACTACAACCTGGGCTTTGCTTTTAATCAAAGCAGCCATGAACAAACACTGTGCCTTATATTATATGAACTCTAAACAAGCTACAGTAAACTATGTTGCTGATGTTTGAACCCTTAAAGATGATCCAAGTAGAAATGAGAGGAACTCAGACCATAACATTCAGTCAGAGCTTTGATTCAATGTCCCCAATCAATGACCAAATAGTCTAAAGGAAAGTACACCACAGATTGCCTCCTATAGAAATATGTTTGCTTTGAGCAGGGTTAGCTACCTGCCAGCCCAATGAAATAAATGGAGAAAGAAAGAAAGAGAGGAATAGAGAGAAGGGGAGGTAGATAGGAAAAGTTAGAGTAGCACTCTACAGGTTACTGATTGCGGGGGAGTGTCAGTGGATCAGTCATCAAAACTTCACCAGGCTCCTGAATCGCCACCGCTGTACACACATACACACACTAATCCCCTTACCACTGGGTCACCCAATTACCCCCCACCTACCCAGCACACACTCAGACACACAAGCTGCCCGCTGAGTGTAACCAAAGGTGCTGCTGATTTAATCTGAGATGAACGAGTAGATGCCACAGCTTCTGAGTTCGGTGCAGATATGGTTGCTTGGTTACAAAAGGTGCGGATACAGGGTGATGGTGGGGGTTGGGGAAGTCAGACCCCAGGGGTGAGGAATCGCTCAGAGCAAATTGAATTGCCCTCATGTTAGCATCGCTGTTGTTGTTGTTGTTTGCCGCCGCTGCTGCTGCTGGGCCCATGGATTAACACAGAGGCCCTGTATGTCAGTGCACCCTAAGGCAACGATTATCCCAAGGTGTTATATTTTGGGCATGAGTTCACTAAAGCCTTTACCTAAAGTTAAACCTCACCCTGGGCAAAAGCAGGAATGTGCAAAGAGTACAGATGACACAGTGTTGGACTGTTGGGATGTCCTGTTTATTCTGGTCATATTATTGCCATATAGTCAAACATCAACTCAGATAATAGAATCTATATAGTGTGTGTGTGTGTGTGTGTGTGTGTGTGTGTTTGTGTGTGTCTGTATGAGTGCTCTTGTAGGGACCTGTACTGTCAGTGTCCCCATACAGCAATGCATCAACCCTGACATGGCAGACCTTACCTTTGAGATGAAGGTCTTGCTCCCTTAGCCCTGTGTCATTTTGTGTCCCATATTTCCACCCTACTGTCCTTGGGCCTCTGCAGTGGCTTCCAAACTCCCGGCACCTCTGCCTGGCCACTGCTAAACCAGAATGATGACACATGAGTTAAAACCACTTGTCAGAATTCCCCAAAGGTGACCTTCACAGGAGGAAATGAGGCATTATTTCAATCCTGCTGTTATATTTCTCTGGACAGATCCTTTTTTGAAATATGATGTTGATTGTATGTACTGTAGAGTGGACTATGCCAACCCTGATGAGGTCCTGAAATGTATATTACTGTAACAACATGTAACAACAATGTTTGAAGCGTGTTAAAAGATGGCCGTGTGTTTACATATTATCACAGCATTGTCTTTTGTAGGTGCTGGGGAGATGAGAGGGTTCACTCACTGTACAATGAAAAGGCATCTCTCTTGGTTCTCATATTTTATGTTTTTTTTTTTTCTCACACTCTCTCTCCCCTTGTCGCACTTATTACATCCCTCTCTGTAAGTCTCTTCTCAACTCTGTTTCTCTTATATTTCTCTTCATGCCTGCCCTTCTATATTTCAAATTCACTCCTTTCTCACCACTTCCTCTGTCTCTCAGTCCCCATCTCTCACTACTGCTGCTGCATCATTGAGTAAAAGAGCTAGCTTGGAACTCCCACACATCTGAATTAGATATTAGCGAGAGAGAAAGACAGAGGAGAGGAGACAGACTGCTGGTGCCAATTTGAGAGAAGTAGTGTGAGATAATGGAGAATGGGGTTGGTGAATGTATGACTGTCAGTGGGTTAGGGATCTTTCCAGACATGCCTTACGATCAATAATCAAGTTAAGGTGAGGTCTAGATCACACCCTTGTAATAGGAGGATATGTCCACTTTAGTTTCAGTCTAGAAAAACAATAAATTGTATATTTGACCAGTGGCCTCAAAACATACAAAGTACTCAGACATCAGAATCTCTCAGCATTCGTATCTCCAAGAGGCAAAGTGGTTAAAGCTCTGTTGTGGTATCGAATCCCGATCAAGCAGTTGACATTTTAACACCTCGTTTGCCTATTCCTGTTTATGTTGTGTTGTAGACAGGAAAAATCGTATTCAGGAGCTACAGGTCAGAGTTGAGCTGAGTTGGGTCTCAGGGAGGTGGGCCACCCGTTTCATGATGTGGATATATACCAATGGTTCTGGATGATTTTAAACAGTAGATGGCGTGTTGATCCATTTTTGAAGCATAAAATGATGTTTTTTATAAACATTGAAATTTGTTCAATATCAACACCAGCATTAATGTGTTTCTTCACACCTCAGTCATCTCATTTAGTTTACAGCTCAAATAAACACATTTTACACTTTGAGGACCTACTCTTCACTTGAACATGTATCATTCCTCTATACTCACCTTGTGCACTTTGATTTTGTAAATCCATACTTGTTCCTTTACTCCATATTTTTCTATATGTTTTTTGTTTTTATAGTTTTATGTCATGTACACACCTAAAATGACTTGATTAGATAAGGGAAGGGAATAATGCTACGTTAGCATTAGCAACTCAGACAGTAGCTCAGAATTGATATCTCACCCACAGCAGGGTAAACAGCAAACATTATTTGACCAACATATGGTCAAATAGGAAAATTACAATACATAGTTACATATTATTCCATCTGTCAGAGACAGTGTGATTTTAGCAGCATCTGTTCTACTCAACACTGCCTGATCAAATTCAACATTAATAAAAGACCAGATGAAAAGCGAATTAAATTCATTTTTCTCTGTGGAATTGACAAAACGGAAGAACCGCCCACAGAGAAAGCGGGCGAGAGAAACACAGAGAGCGAAACCACCCTGGTTTATCTCTCTTCTCTTCTCTTCTGACTGAGTGCAGTTCTCTCTCACCAGGCCGCCTGCACTGATGACTTTCATCTTTCATTCGAGGGAACAATAACACACACGTTTTTTTATCAGTCATTACAAATGTCTCACAAATTCCGTTTCATCTTCATAGTGTCCTCATTCAGGACGTGTGTGTGTGTGTGTGTGTGTGTGTGTGTGTGTGTGTGTGTGTGTGTGTGTGTGTGTGTGTGTGTGTGTGTGTGTGTGTGTGTGTGCGTGCGTGCGTGTGTGTGTGTGTGTGTGTGTGTGTGTGTGTGTGTGATAGCCAGAATGATGCCTGGTACGTGACTCAATTTTGAAAAGGGAGGTGCTTCTAATTTATCATATAAGTGAGACCTGTGCACAGATTTATACACAAACATAATCTGAGTACAGTGTAAAGTCTATAGTCAAACTCACAGCAGTGGGTATAGTGATGATGAGAAAATAAACCTCTATGAGTTTATGATATATGATATACTGTACATATATATATATAAACTATTAAGCATTCTGTATGTTCTTTTGTGTGTACCATTCTGTTAAGACCATGACATTTACCAGGTTTCATATGATCTAGCTTTGTAGGCCAGAGTGATTTTGCTTCATGACAACAGATTGAGACTGCAGACAATATATAACCTTTCACTGTAATCAATACTGTGTGTTCACTGACCAAAAAGGGCAAGATTTACCTGACGATAGTGTGAGATGTTTGAGTGTTCAGAGTTGCTACTGCGGCCCTCAGTGTTACACACCGTGTGTTTCTAAGAACTGGTCTGAGCAGGGAGCGATTGGTCAAAGGATGTCCATAACAAACAAGCACCATCATGTATTATACCATGGTTGATATCAAATCTAAAATGATAAATTGATGCATTGACCATGTCTTGCCAACTTTCATAAAGTGAAAAAGGAACATAATGCATTATGAATTAATTCAATTCAATTCAATTCAATTTTATTTATATAGCGCCATAACAATACAATTGTCTTAAGGCGCTTTACAGAGCTCAGAGCCTGAACTGATAGTCCATCATAAATGGAAAGTTGGTGGAGAAAATATACTCTAATTTTTTTAGGAAGGGCAGCGAGCAAAGTCCCCTATGCATGAACTATAGCTAATCTAATAACATTGCAAAATAATTTTGCTAATTTAATACCAGGAGCAAGATCCCAAGCGCAAACATGGGTGAGTCAGAACTCAAACATGCCACACGACAGGTTTCGTTCATGCACGATGGACCTCGCTCGTTGCTTTGCCCATTGCCTGTCAATGAAAATAGGGCCCTATATGTCATAAGGAAATAATGCATATACATTTATACATTTCTTCTTGGAAAATGCCTTAAAATCTCCAAAATCTTGTTTTTTGTGTCTGAAATTATGACATTAATATTATATTTAACATGCATCTCTCTGCTGCTTTTCTTACAAACATGCGAAGGGGTGAAGGATGAATTTGTGAATTCAAATCACATATATCACATGCATTATATCAAATAGGGCCACTTTCCATAAAACAGATTAAATCTAGGTAAATCATGACTCATTCAAATAATATCTGTCACTCAGGCCCCTTGAACATGAAACCTGGGTCAGTCGTCATGGCGATGGAACCAGTACAGCACAACAGTCCGTTCCTTCATCACAGAAAGAGAAGCCATTTTATTAGCTTGGCCAGCCAGTTGAGCCCAAAGCAAACACACACTTCCTCCTCTCTGTCTTTCCCCTGATCTCCCCCACAGGCATTTAATCAGAGGACAATAGCAAACTGTACACAGACTCCAGATGCTACTGACCTATGGTCATACCAAGTTCATTGAGTGAGTGATTTTACTACATATCCCAAAATGCACTTAGTATTCCTCAGTGGTCTTCTTGCTTGGTTCCCAACCTTTGAACAGTCATGTACCCCCTGAGACATTCTACATCCTACTGAGTACCCCCAGCCCAGGCAACTCATTATAATTTATAATCTTTGTTTGTAATTAACAAAAACTTACAACACACACTCAAATAATATACATAACATATGAATATATGAGACAGAATAAACAATAATTCCTGCCTTTTTAGATTTCAAACACGTGATCTGCACCTAATCTAATGTACAACATAACACATTACAAGGTCAATAAAATTGATCAGAAACAAACCGGACTTTAGCCGCAAACTGTACTGTACCTGCCAATTTGAACTGGACTATTCTGACTACAAATGACTACAAAACTGTCAAATCTGTATACACACACACGCCTCACACAGTTAGAGAAGGAGTTGGCAGCAGAGCATTTTGCTAGAAGTTGCTTTGGTCAAAATAAACTTGAAATTGATGCCTCACCTCACTACAGATTAATGTGAGCTATGTGCTTGAATGGCTTCACGTAACGCTGCAATGTGGTTTCAGTCTTTGGAGACAGAATTGCTTTCATCTGTAAAAATGACTTTATTTTGTTCACAATTCAGTGCATGACATGAATAATCTTTTTTGTTTTCTGTGAACAAAAGGATGTGCTCTCTTTAATATTTTGTGGACACACTACTAACGTGTTTGTGTTTTTTGTGGACTGAAGGCATTATGATCTAACATGGTTTCGTAAGAAATGATTGCCTGTCGTAGCACAGAATGCGCTCTGTATACAAAATGAGGTCTGTTACACTTGGTGCCCCATAGGCATGTGGTGTAATTGATTACGCACATGTGTTGAATTAACCATCTTTGCAGGCCACATTAGCATAGCTTACCATGGGTTACTGGCAAAGGTGCTAAATAGTTATCTGTTGACGTTCAGCCTACCTTGTTAGGCCTACTTGAATCACTTACTCCACAGTCACAATGATATCTTTATCTGATCATAACAGCTGCAATGAAGCCATTTTGGACAGTCCATTCTGACACAAATTGCAACGTTAGAAACTATCATTTGTTTGTCAAACCCCAGTTGTATTTACTGCCGGCTTTCCAGGTTATCTTAGAATAGCTTACATTAGCTTGCCAGAGTTACCAAACTAGTTTGCTAGCTATCTAGAATGGAATGTGATGATTACAAACCAAAATGACAGCAAGAGAAATTAAATGTCATAGCTGGCTTGTGCTGTAATTGTTTACACTATATATAGGTAGAATGAGACATCTCTGCAAGCCATGTTAGTATAGCGATGGGTATTAGTGACAGAGCTTGTCAATGTAGCATACCTCACTTTGAGTGAACAGCAGCTGAAATATCTACTTTAAATGGACGATTAGTTTGAGGAGGCGTCAGGGGGTGGGGCATAGCAGGGGGCACACCACGTTTTTCTTTTGGTCGTTTCTAATGAACTGTTGAACACAGGCATTTGATATTACGTGTGCCTGTGGCAGTTTTAGTGCTTTTTCAGAAAACAAGTCTGTTTATGGTAAAAAAAAAATATTTTTGTGGCTACATGCACGTAATTAAGATGTTATCAGCCCGGTTGCGCCGATGCTCCCGCTAGGGGGCGTATCTGAACTAACAGGTTAATTAATCCTCAATTGCACTGATATCTTTATCTGATCACTACAGCTGGAATGAAGCCATTTCACAGTGTCCACAAATTTAATCCAACTTTCGTTTTAAGCTTGGATTTACTCAGCTGTCATTAGGCAAACAACAATAATTAAACTTGCCAACAGAGACATATAACTTCCCCCCATTCAATTATGTCAATATCGTGAAAACTGGGGGTGGAGATAAGGCGCCAAAAAACAGTGGAATAATAATAATAAAACTTAAGAATAACAATATGTGATTGGCCGACCATGTGGAGTAGGCACTAAAAGGAGAGCACCTCCTTTCGATAATCGACTGCAGGCACTGAATGGGGTGCTAGTCAGAGACCGGATGAAGAGACAGGTAAAACACTGACTATACAAACAGACCTTTTCTACAGTTTCTCTACAGTTACTGGGATAAACAGATGCAGGTGTATCTCTGTAAGGATCCTTTTCATTTTGTCACCCCCTTATAATAACATTTATGACCCTGTCAGTGGCTAAATCAAGTGGTGGTTTTAGTGTTCTTACTCAATACTGGAACCAAAGCATCATGCATTTTACAACAAAATGCTTATAACTGTATTGGATATCAGATCATAGTAAAAAATATAAAGAATACTAGGGCTTATAACAAATGCATTACAATGACAGACAAGTTCTAAAGTCCACTTTGTGAACAAAAACTTTGTGATACTCTTGAATGTACCATGGCTGCCACTTGATCGAATAGCTCTCGGAAGGTAGTTTCACCACTGAGGTACCACTGATGAAAATAATCTTGATTGCCACCTCTTGCTGTGAAGAGAAGGCAAAAAAATAGACAATCTTCAGAGGAACGAAGTGATTGAGTTCTCCCTAGATCTCTGTAAGGTTGGGACACCACCAACTCATTTTGAATAATGACTGATGATTCATATTTTACAGAGTGTGTGGGTGAGGGGGTCATTGGTGAGGTGCAACTTGTTATATAATATTTACTGACCATCCAACAGGTGGTAGGAAACTCAAACCTTTCTTTTGTAAGGTGAAGTGTCAGCATCCATGTAAGTGCACAGGCTACGGTACGCGATGGCCAAGTGCTGCTGCGGCCCAATCACATTTGCATTTTCTTACAGAAAAGTATCTCTAGTTTGTGTCTGCTCTCATGCACTCATAAGCACAGGAAGATATTGCAAAATGTAACAACCCTGCACTAGTCACACACAGTGAGTTATTTTGGAGCCTACTTGATATTCTATTAACATTATCCCTTACATATTAGACAGTGTGATGTCTTGGCATTGTGACATTATTCTGTTGTTACACTAGGCCATATGCCTTTACATGCATATCCATTTTGGTACTGAGATGGCAGTTGGCGATTCAACAGGACTGTTTGGGAAGGTAAATCACTGATTTATTATGCGTACCCCCGTAGATCGACCCACACAGCCTCAGAGCTACTGTACATGTACCCCACTTTGACAATAGTGGTGCTATCAAAACCAAGGTCATGGCTTCAGTTCCCTGGCTGGCATACTGATGTGTCTGTCCCCTATACTGTCACTCACCTTGCTAGGCGAGGAGGACTGAATACATCCCTCACTCCTCCTGATGGGAACCACTTCTAACACTCCCTGTTAGGCTTTTTTAAGATATTTATAGTACGTTTAAATCTGTGAGTGTGGCGTGAGTATCATGTTGGTAATGCATTTTGATGCAATGTGTTCCCTAGGAAAAAAATAAATGTAATTTGAATCTGTTTTTTCACCATAACTCTTTAATCATAAACTCTTTCTTTAATCATGACTATTATAACTACATCTGAAAAGCTCCATTTACCATTTTTTCTTCTATGCGCTGCAATATCTGCTGCTTGGTGTCTTGCTTGTCTCATTATCATCATCATCATCATCATCTCTATCGTCATCATCATTATTACCACCACCGCATCATCATCATCATCATCATCAAGAAAACAGTGTCAATGTCAATGTTCTAAATATTACATTCATTAATATTTCATATATTTCCAGCTATACTGCACATTTACATATATATATATTGCATATTGCATATATATATATATAAATGGAACTGTTGACACTGTTAGGATGAATTCACTGAAAGGAAAAAGTAAATCTGTACTCATACATTTTGCAGACGCTTTTATCCAAAGCGACTTACGAGGATGTATACACATTTTTTACATTTACACTGATGGCACACCCCATCAGGAGCAATTAGGGGTTCAGTGTCTTGCTCAAGGACGCTTCGACAGGGAATCGAACTAGCAACCTTCTGATTACTAAACGACTTCTCTACCCCCTGTACCACTGTCGCCCCTGTCACTCATAAGCAGTATCATCTTGTAAGAGCCTAGTCTTTCATACCTGCTGTATTATCCTACTGTATGTGAATTTGTAGCAACAATTATGAATGGTGAATGAGGGACTTATAACGTATGGTGTAGCTATCTCTACCAAATGATGGCTCGACGACAGGTGTTATAAAACTGTTGCGTTTATTAAACTGTATAAAACATATTGCCGTGAACACCGTAAGAGCTTGTCATCTCTTTTAGTAGAGTAGCAAACCTTGAACTGTTAATACTATAGAGAACTAACTCACAGTGCCTTTTCAGCGGGCAACTTTTTCATCTCTCAACATCCACCTTTTCACCTCTAAACATCCAGGTCACAGGTCACATTAACAAAATAAAAGTCTTTCGTTTTAACAAAATACAATTCTTAGTTTTTAAAATGAAAAGGTCCTTTATACCAAATTTAACATACAAAATATAACATTTTACACTGGATAAACAGGGTCATCTACATATGGTGATTCATGAACTATGACTCAAAGCTTTTATTGTGGCCTCATAATGGTGTGTAAATGACAACTGATCATTTTCAAATTTAAAAAAGCAATGCAGGGCAATTCTAAGGTATTAACTCACTTGTGGTAATGAATGTATCTCAGCCAGGATTTTAATTTTTGGATTGGATTGGATTGGATTCAATGTATTGTCATTGCACAGAGTACAGGTACAGAGGCAACGAAATGTAAATATGATGATATCTGATATACTAGCCTTTAGGATATCACATCTTCTGCAGTCTTGCTGAGGTCATGCTAACTTTATACTTCCAGTCAAGGCTGTCTGTCATTGATTGAGCATTCAGCTCTCCTCATAGGCACTGACTGTAATTCAATAGGAATGCCTCTGTGAGGACCAATAAACAACTGAATGTTTCAGAGGCTGTGGATGGAAATCTGTCATTCATAATTCATGATGTTTTGAATGCGGTCATAGTGTTTTATGTATGAGTCTGGGTTTGATTGTAAGCTCGTAATGGGGGGAAAAGCAAGACTCTTGGGCTGCTATTAATGCGATTCTGCAGATCAGGAACACATGAGGCCACACTGTAGTGACCACAAACTGGGTCTCCAGGGTGTTTGTTTGTTAGCCACTATAAGATGCTACAGCTAATGAACCAGAAATGACCTATACAGTACGGCCTCAAGCTAAAGGGAAATTCGACTTTCTAACAGGAATAGAAAACAAATAACATCAAACTGAACATCAGTGCTAAAAATGCTCAAGGGTGTTAACAGAGTTGTGTGTTCAAACACTTTTAACGGGTTTCAGAGTGGATGTTGCAGCAAATTAACCATGTGAAGGTGAGCCTGTGACGCCTCCCGAGGGTCAGTCGGCATCACCGCCTCTTGAAGAAGTCAACCCTGAGACAACTCCTGACCTACTCCAGCCCACACACACACACACACACACACACACACACACACACACACACACACACACACACACACACACACACGACCAGTCCCAAAGAGGAGGACACAATGTTTCCAGCCCTTTTGCTTGCGCACTGATCAACTACTGCGTGACTATTCAGCCGTGCTTATTGGACTTCTAGGATCCCCCTGTGGAAGTCGGACTGCCAGGTCGCTGCTGCCTGCTTTAAACAAAGACTCACTGATGTGCGAGAGCAGTGACGCGCAAAGTCCCTGTAGACTCCCACCGTTCGATTAAGCGTCGCCAGGTGAAAATTGAATCTGCCTTCTCTGGTTAACTGCACTTGAGTCATCGATCGAGCTGACACAGAGGTGTGTGTGTTTGTGTGTGTGTGTGTGTGTGTGTGTGTGTGAGGTGATGCGAGTGTGTGTTGAAATGCTTGTCAAATATTTAGTGCCCCGCGTAGATGGTGCCGATAGTCTGAAGGTAACGAAGCTACATCAGAAGAGGAAACTTGGTTCACGGTTTGAACTATAGGAGAACTGATCTGAGAACAGGACCTAAATGTGTGCAAAATTTGTGTTGTAGTCATACTAAAACAAACATCCCTCATCTGCAGGGCATTGAGGGCCAAAGGGCATTGATTGCTTGAGGTTGCTATGAAAACAAAAGCCCTCTTTAATTACAAATAATCGGTTATTCAAAGGGGACGTCTGCAGGAGTTTTAAGCACAGGTTTTTAAAGAGAAAAAAAGGTGGAAAGAGAACACAGTAGAGAGAAAGAGAAAGAGAGAGAGAGAGAGAGAGAGAGAGAGAAAGGGTGAAAATGACTAAGGTTGAGAAACAAATCGGCAAGGAACATAAAGGGAATATGTGGGAAAGAAAAGAAATTAAGATAGAAAGGGGGAGAGAGAAAAATGAATGGAAAAGAACAAAAACACTGAGGGTTCATTATAAAGTCAGCATGAGCATTGACCTCCATACAGAGACAGCCACTCAACTATAAAGTTTATCACAGCAGCCATTCAGGAAGTTCATCCCCCTCTACAGCCCTCATTTCCTACTTTTTGCTACCTTGCTGTGAGGATTTGAAATATTAAATAACTTTACTTTTATTGTCCACATTCAGTTAAAACGAGTTCCACCTTCACTAAGTGAGGTAAGCATGAAGGAACATGTAATACTTATGTGTAATACTTACCTGTGTAAAAGGTAGATTGATCACATCTAGCGCAACAACTGTTAAAGGCAGTTGCGATTACTTACGACAGAAGTGATTAGACTGGAGAGCTTATTTTGCCAATGAGACAGCAAAATGCATCAACTTCATAAAGTGGATCAATCACCGCCTTTGTAAAGTCACTAAAACCAATGAATCTGACTCCATTACTGTTATTTGTAACATTACTGAAACATTTGGCTAAATATTTAATACGTAAAGGCAAGGCACAAAATTAATTGTATGATTTGCTGAATGAATGAACAGTTTATTTTTAGTATAAATGGCTAACTTAGTTATTACGATAAACAAGGACAGTAGTCCTAAATAAAATGATTGGCAATGAAACCAAATACACCTTAAAAAAACATTGAATGCAAAGAACCTGAAATCAAATCCAAATGGAGTGAGTGAATGAGAGAAGCGAAGGAGAGAGAAGGAGAGGAGAAGAGAGGTGAGACATAAGAAGGAGCCGGTCCCCAATGGGGGTGGTGGAGAGGGGTAAGAGCAAGGCAACAGAGAGGAGAAGGATGGCTGGTTATACGCCCTAATCTCCATTTCCATACACGGCCATAACCAAATTGGACGTTTAGACCAATACCACCAACATTGTTCTGCTGTCTACACCTACTTTTGGCTTACACAAACTACATTTATTTTGTTCACAAGTCAAATGAAACAAACATACAAACTTAAGAGATTTTTTTTCTGGTATATCTGTATACTTAAACATACTTATCTCAACAGCAGAGTCTTGAGAGTATTTCGCGGTGGTTTCCATCTTGTGTGGGGGCTAAAAGACTGTGTGGTTGCTCACACAGCCAGGACTGCATGCAAACAGCGGGGGTTTGGATTTCACGGACGGCTGTTGAAAGAGCATTGGCAATTTCCATAATGAAGATTTTCATGACAACAAGCGTGACCTTCAGGCTAACATCTCCATTTAAGCCTTTGATCACATGTCGGCACACATGTTCTGCTGAACTGGGCAAAGACAACATGGCTCTTCAGTGTCCTCACAATGATGGTAAATGGATTGCATTTACATAACCCTCTCTCTCTCTGTCTCTTGGGGTGCACTGTTTCCTGTGGTTACCAACGGTTGGGCCCTTCACCACACAGCCAACACCGAGGGGTGTCTGCTTCACCACCTGAGCAGATTTCTGTCCACATCATCAACCCCAATCCCCATTGCCCATACCCCGCTGCCCCCAGCTCTACCGCTCTCACCCCCTGCCCCCCTGAGAGGTATTTGGCTCTGAAGGAACTCAAAGCAGCAAGTCTTCACACAGCTGCTCATAGCTGGCTTCGCCATGCCTGCTTTTGCCAACACCAACCTCCCCCAGAAACCCAATGATCAGGCTTTACAGGTGGGATTTAGCTGGCTTTGGTCTGGTCCCTGCTGTCAGATGTTTTAGGCTGAGATCCCTGCTCTGCTGAGATGTGTGTGTGTGTGTGTGTGTGTGGGGGGGGGTTGGGGGGGGTATGCTCCTCTGTGTTTTCTCCTGTGTGAGGTGACTACAGGTCATCAATCTGACATTGCGCTCAGACGCATCAGGAACATGCAGAGGCTTGGACAACCCTCACTGGGAATAACACCAGGGTCGTGTGTGAGATGTGCCGGAAGTAAGGTGAGGTCCAGGAGACTGGGATGTCTAGGAGGCTGCGTGACTCAGAGGCTAGACTCTGTGTGAAAGAGAGAGAAAAAAATGAGAGTGTGGGTGAGGGGAAGAGGGAGAGGGAGAGGGAGAGGGAGAGGGAGAGAGAAAGTTATATTGAAAGGCTGTATGTTTATGACCCAAGGACTGTGGGTCAGTAGCTCGAATGAACACTATATTTTTACCATGATGTGGAGTCTGTGGGGTCAACTGGTAAACTATGCTACCGTTTTCTTCTATTCTACTGTTCTCAGTTCAGTGCTATGTTTACCATATCCTTTTGAGACTCTGATACACATGGCCAAGCTATGGTCCACCTCCACTATTTACCACAGTATTACTTTCCCTTTATTTCCTTTGTATAATTCTCTGTTCACGTCTAAGCATGGAATGGCCCCAGCATCTGCTGACAACCACTTGAATAGAGTCCCCATAACTCATCAGAGAATTGTACTACTGTCCTTTCCTCAATCAAATTGTTTTCTTTGTGCTCTGAATGGGGAAATAGGGTCTGCAACATGAGCTGCATAAACAGGCAGTCGAGCAGTTCCATTCTCTCTCGTTGTCTCTCTCTCTCTCTCTGAGTGTGTGTGTGTGTGTGTGTGTGTGTGTGTGTGTGTGTGTGTGTGTGTGTGTGTGTGTGTGTGTGTCCAGTTATTGCACAGACAGAGTGTTGCTGACTAATCTCCAAACACTCGGTGGCGCTCTGCAAAGTGTCTGGTGTTTCTCTCGCTGCCTGTCAATGAGGACCACACTTTTGACTGCTCAGCTTACTCACATCTGCTGTTGCTACTCCACATCTACTTGTGTGTGTGTGTGTGTGTGTGTGTGTGAGTGTGTGTGTGTGTGTCTCTGTAAGAGAGCTGGTTCATTCGATTTTGATAACTGTAAATGACACAATCTGACCAAATTGCCATGGTGAGTTCTCACTGTCCGTCTATTTTAAAAGGATTCCACAGAGAGGCAGTTGCATTCCTCCTCATAGCCCACGAAACAGTCAGTTTAAAACAGGGAGCTTTACACTCAAGTAAATGTCCTCTTCATATTTCTTTTTCTTTTCCTTCTCTTTTCTCCACACAGTGAGTGGCATACTAAGTATGACATGGCTTTGCTGTTGACATTATGTTGTCTTTGTGAAGCTACAATAGAGACTATTAATAGTGAAATGATGTAAAATGCATCATAATCATTAGAGGGAAGAGACATAATAATCATGCTTCTCTCTCAGTCTCTGATTACTATCAATGTCTTGAATGTTGGATGAAAGTGAGAGTGCACATTTGTCTTCCGGGTGTCATCTTTATCACTTGTGTGTCATCAAGTTTTCTATAATTGCCCATTTGTAGATGTGTCAGAGTTCGGAGGCACAGACCCGATTGCAGACCAAGGCAGTTAAAAAAATAAAAAAAGATTTATTAACACAATACCAATCTCCAGGCAGGCAAATGTAGTCTGGATACTGGCAAAGGTCAAAATCCAAAGCCACCAGGCAGAAAACAGATCCGAAAATGTAATCAAAACTGTACATCAAAACATAGATGTCAGACAAAAGAGGATACAATGCTGGAATAAAAAAACTAAATACTGGCACCGTCCGGCAAAGAACAAAGGAAAACGGGCTCATAAATGCACAGACCAGCTAACAGAAAGAAAGATGATAGATCTCATCAGGTGATTATGGGTAACAGGTGAGGCTGGAGGGATAGAAGCACACGGCAAACAAAAACAAAAACACTGTTTTTCCAGCAAAGAGCTCTAAATCAGAACCTTGAGTCAGAGCTAATGACAATTTAGGACAATCTAAGTATTGGCAAAGTGAATTTTTCAGACAGCGGTTTCCATCGAAATCTAAATGGCATAGAGACAGACAGTCTATCTCACAATCCCTCTGGGACGCCCATTAGTGGGTAATACGGACGTCTAATATGTCCTGTCTCGACTAGTGTTTGTTCGTGTGCTACTCTTGAGGTTTTCTATTTCCTTGTCACCCGCAATATCTCTCATTCTACTTGGCAACTAATAGTGATTCACTCACATCCTGTCTAATGACTTATAGTCTTGATCTATGTTTTCTCGTTCAAAGCTACATTTGTAAAATCTATTATTACACAGATCCAGGTATTGCTAAACAAGTGAATCAGACATTTTATTATGTAGTCCAGGTTGCACTGTAATTATGGTGCATACGAGGTAGGATTCGGGGTTGTAGGAGAGGGTTAGTACTTTTAAACACTGAGAAGTTACAGTGTATTTCATTATTTAGTTACAGTATAACCCAAGATTAGGGTTAGGGTAATGGAAGTGCCAACTATAAAAGTGATGGAAATATGCCTAAAAGACATTCATGGGCAATGATAGGTGTTTTCCCTATATTTGCACAGGGTCTCCATAAGCAGAGATATGATTGTAATAAGATTGTATGTAATAGAGCAGCATGTCAGCTCCCTACACTGTTTCAGTTGAGTATCTATGGATCTATGTATATCTATCTATCAGAGAGATGGCAAGAGAAGGATTACACAACATAAAAAGATAAGGAAAGGTGGAGGGAAGGGAAAGATTGGAGTTGGAGTGAAAGAGACTTGGACTTTTAAAAATCCCATATTGAAAAACACTGAAAATCAATGAATCTCAAATGATCTGAATCTCCTATAATCTGACAAAACTCTTCTTAGAACATTAGTGGTTATCAGAACCTCCCTCCCACGCCGTCTCCACAAACAGAACACCGGTGTCCACTGGTGGTAGTGAAAGAGAGAGGGATAGAGACAGAATGGCAGAATGGTATCTGCCTTCTCACCTCTTTTTCTCTTCACTCCTTTAATCTGTTTCTCACTTTTCTGTTTGTTCTGGAGCTGGACTCAAGCCTCGAATGCCTGCGTCTGTTTTGTGAATAATTTACACTGACAGGGATGTGTGAGGATTGGGCTTTCTCTCTCTCTCTCTCTCTCTCTCTCTCTCTCTCTCTATGTGTGTGCGTGGCATACATTCAAATCAAAGAGGCGAGCGGTGGAATAACCTCAGCCGTAGACTTTTATATAGATCCAAGTAGCTGTCAGTCTGATGAAATATCCTGACATATACCCATGCTCACGTGCACATATGAGCACACACACACACACACACACACACACACACACACACACACACACACACACCACCCACGAAATCTGCCTCGTTGCCACGTGTCATATTCTTTTTCATATCCATGAAAACCAAACTCTGACCTTTGTGGGAGTGTGTGTGTGTGTGTGTGTGTGCGTGTGCGCGTGCGTGTGCGCGTGCGTGTGCGTTTGCGTGTGCGTGTGTGTGGTGTGTGTGTGTGTGTGTGTGTGTGTGTGTGTGTGTGTGTGTGTGTGTGTGTGTGTGTGTGTGCGTGTGTGACACCTCCTATCTACTGCACTGACCCTGTAAACATCTCCTGGGAGAGTGTGTTTGGTCTGTGAGTATAAAGGATATGAGAGGATGACATTTTTGGGAACAAAGGAGTTTGGGAGATCTGACAAGATTAGCGTCGTCCCCTGGGGTCCGGTCGCAGCTGTTCTCAGACCTGTAGGCTCCCATCCAGAACCCCGTGCCTGAGAGTCTAGCTCCCCTGGAAACTGTGAGCGAAATGTCATGGTCATCCACCTCTCCCGGTTGGTGAGTAATTAGATGCTCTGATGTCTCCGGCACTGTCACAACTCTATTAATATGCGCAGTGACAGGCGGACGGGCAGGCTTCACCATCCCAGCGCACACCCTGGAGCAGGATGGATCACTCCATGACTAATTAAGGAGGTTGTAAGGTGGTGGTGAATCAGCTGATATAGTGAGCCAAATCATGGCCAGATGGTGACTTGATTGTAGTGGCTTTGTGAATGCAGGCGTTTCAGCACCACGGACAGCGCTCCTTGGAGATAAGCCATTTCCCAAAGCTGCTGAGCCAAATGTCTTGGAGACGGACGACAGCACACATGAGTTTTAGCCTGCTTGCTAGCATGCCAGCAGTATAACTTAAAACTATGCTCATTTGCATTTGCAAATTGCATTTCCTGACTAAGATGAATCTTTATGGAAGGGGGTCCAGACCACAGTGATATATATTGTATAGGAACACCAGGTCAAAGGTGTCTTAGCATGTACACAGGTAAACTGCTATGGCCTTTAACTCCTCTGTTTTGTTTTTAGGTGTGGAGATGTTTCTGTCACACAAGCTTGTTCCTGTTCCAAAACTCTGCACATGTCTCAGTGAGGCCCAGTCGTGTTGACATTCACCTTCAGTTTAATTTCGTGGTTGATGCTTTCATCTAACGGGATGAGGCAGTAAACAGCACGTCACTGACATTTGGACTCTTCAGAGTCTGTGTGTATTAAATCCTCAATCCTCCTGCTGCAAATGATCTGTGGATAATCAGTTATAGATTAGCTGAACTGGGAGCCTCCAGCAGCTCTTGATATAGGTTGAGCCCACACTGTACCAAATGACAACACACAAATTGAGTTCACAGAATATAGTATAACAAATTCTCTCTAGCGATTCTCTCTACAACCATGCAAGGGGTTCACCCTCGGGGGGATTTGTACCTGGGAACTTGTGTATGGACGGGTGTTGGCGGCACAAACCAAGGGCAAGGGCAAGTCTCATGAGGCAAACATTTCAGGCATACAAAATCAAGACCAGGCTCCTTTCCTAAATTAATGAGGAAAAACCTGTAACTCCATATTGGATGGTCAAACTGACTTGAAAAGTACATAGCAGCAAGCAGTGTTTAAATCTGACATGCACAGCATAAACAGCTTTTCACCACTCTACGTGGCTATTTCTATGGTAATTGCAAAAATAAACACAATTTTCAGGGAAGGTGGAACTTCAGTTATGCCTCTGCCAACACCTTGATTAGTTCTTTTTAAAACTAAAGGTGTGCAGGTGTCACCGTTATCTCAGTATCTGTATTCGGACAGCGTATCGGAAGTGGGCGTGGTCTATACATGAGTGTCATTAAATTGGGCAAATGTATTTACTAACCTAATATTCATTGGCAATGCAATTATTGTGCCTTCAAAACATCAAATTGATTTAATATGGGCATATAATTATTTATAAAATATATTTCCACATCCTCATACTGTACTTTACATCTCTCTCTCTCTCTCGTTTTTTAACTAAGCCAAGTTTATGAACTGTCTGAACCCCACCACCACCTTGCACGTTAAATCTTAAACAGATGAATATGGACTGAAATACAAGTCAAAATATCAATATTTTGTCTGTTTTATTTAAATGGAGGGAATGTACCTACCTAAATTGCTGGAGAAATCCAGCTGCCACACCAGGCGTTTGCAGTCTCCCTGGTGCCGCACACGATGCCTCCTCCTTCTCGATGCAAGAGTTTTCCCGAGTGATAGCCAGGACAGTCAGCTCTCAGCGCACTGTCTGCTGTGCAGGTGGTGGTGGGGGCGACAGTAGAATATAGCCATCACAATAATGTGTAGTAAATGAAATGACTACTTAAGGAAATCGAAGTCCTATGCAGCAAACAGAATGGCCATTTGTATCTTGTGGCCATCCACAATGATATAAATCGATTTTGAAAAAACATAACCTAGCCACACAGACATGTCAATAATGGAGCTGACATTGTTTTTCCGAACAATTAAGAGCAACTTTGGGTAGAAGAAATATCTGTTTCCATGGCATTATTTGCACTTTCCCAGATAACGTATTCCCGGATAAATCCCTATTTAACACAGGACATGATACAGTCATTGATACACCAGCTAGCATGCTCTCTTGTTCAACTTTTCCTTTATGTGTCTATCTCTTCCAATAATGACTCTGATCAAACTAAATGGCAAGACCTCTAGCCACATGGGCAGCATGTCAATCACCCAAGAGGGAGTGTGTCTCTTATTCATTCATTCACTCTGCATTCTGTCTCTACCCATCCCCCCCAATCTCTCTCTCTCACACACACTCACACAGACACACAAACCCCCCCCCCCCCCCCCCCCCACATTAATTATCTCTGCTTGATAATGGTTGAGGTATTTATTAACAGTGGCATGTATAGGGATGATTAATATCTGTCAGACCTTAGATATTTGAATGGGCTATGACAGGAGGCCAGGACCTCCAGTTAAAGCACTCTCTCAGAGGAGAGACTCAGCTGGAGGTTGACTCTTATGAACAGATCCCCCCCTGGTGTGGCTCAGATGCATGCTGCATATGGGCCAAATCAGGGCCAGATGTGTTACAGACTAAGCTACTACTCTAGTGGTGCATTCCATTAACAGCTAAATTAGTGGGAAACTAAGGGTTTTCCAAAGCACTGAAAAGTTCGGGCCATCATGGATTCTATTTGCTGATGGTATTGGAATATAAGGCTATTCATGCTATTACCATAACATGCTAATATTCATGCTATTACCAGAACATGCTTATATTCATGCTATTACTAGAACATGCTTATATTCATGCAATTACCATAACATGCTAATATTCATGTTATTACCATAACATGCTAATATTCTAATGTCAAAATCAATTCGTAGAGGCAGTTCAGAAATATTTATGTGGTGATCCATTTTTTGTGCCTAGTATGTGGAGATGTGTGATGCATGTGTGCGTCTGTGTGTGTGTGTGTGTGTGTGTGTGTGTGTGTGTGTATGTGTGTGTTCTCACTTAAACTAAATGGCCACAGACTCCTAGAGGAACCATCCATATTATATTCCTTTCTTCAGGGGGAGCTGACCCTACCAGTCACCCCCTCGAGTGTGAACACCATGGAGATGATTGATCTGCCAGCAGGAGGCCTATGGGACCTGGTGCCGTCAGGGCACGGGCCAATGGGGGTCCTCGTGGTGACCGAGCGAGCCGATGGGACATCATGGGGTAACCACTCAGGCCAATGGGAGGTCAAGGGGTGAACGTACAATAATGGACCCTGCAGGTCGACATCATTTATGCCTGGAGAGAGCTGAGTGCTGTACTATAGACATGCAATGTCAGCCATTAGAGCATCAAGGTGAGTGCCCTCAACGGAATCCAATAGGCCAGCTTTTAGCATGTACTATTGAACGGACGGAATTTTAATTAGTGTTCCTGTTGCTGTCCTTGTTTGATAATGACACTCAGAAAACTCTATTCGAGGAACACACAGAGGTCAAGGAGGTTATCCAAACACTGTGTCATACAAATTGAGGGAAAGCTGCAAGAATGGCTTAGCTAACATGAGGCTGGTAGGTAGCTGTTGTTATAATGAACTGAATCAATTAAAGCTACAGCTACAGTATGTGTAGCATCCTGTGTGAGGGAAATGTAATAAAGGAGAGATAAACACATCTGTGGATTCCACTAACCACCCAGACTCCTCACAATGTGCTTTTAGCTCTGGCTTGGAAGACGCATAAAAAATATAAGAACATCTTTTATAGCTCGATGTCACCAAAATACATCTATTAGCAAGCTACTTACCTTTCATTAGTGCCACCCGTGCTGTTGTTGGCATTTGCAAGGCGAGTCTGTTGGCTGTTAGTCAGCTAATTTGCTCGTTTTCCTTAACAGCTCCATAATCGAATTACTCAAAAAGAATAATTTTCCTGTATTCAAATGTCACTGTTTAGTCTAGACTAACATTCAAATAGTAGACTTAGGAATAAGCACAACTTGTTAGATTAGTTGCATTGGCTGTGTGATTGAATTTGCCACATTATTTAAATGCTTACATATTAGAACAGATATGTCATATATAATTCATCGTGGAAGATTGAATGTATGAATGAATGGAGGTAATTTTGGGGACAGGGACAAATGATTGGAAAATTGTCCTTGTCAACTGCCAAGGACAAATGGTCACTAGGATGACATGTAGGAGAAATAGAAAGAACTAGATGAATAGTGGGCCAGGATGAATGAATGGTTGGATGAATAGTGGCCAAGGAAGACTGGATGAAGAATAGTTTTCAATGAAACGAAGAGCAGTGCGATGCTGTGTTGAGCAATCACCTTTTCTTTGCTCATCTCATTGTCCCTCTATTCTAGGTTGTGACACACACACACATACATATATATATATATATATATATCACAAACCTCTCAAACCTCTAACTCAAGGTATCTTCTGTAATAAAGGAAATGGCCTTGGTGTGTCCCACACATAACCTTAATGCCATTCTCTCTTTCTTTCTTCTTTTCCTTTTCTCATTCTAGTGGAAGGAATTGATCACAAAGAGGCCAGGTAGGAGAAGCCTACAAAGCCACCATACCACCATACCCACACACACACACACACACACACACACACACACACACACACACACACACACACACACACACACACACACACACACACACACACACACACACACACACACACACACACACACACACACACAAACACACAGCCATCCTATTTACTCAGTCATCAGGCCCATTTAGCTGCAGAGCTTTAAGACAAGAGCGTAGGAAGAGAGAGATGGGGGTCAGTGACCTCATGTAAGAGAGGTCATGGCCTTTTGATTGCAAAGCTAGAGCCTCTCTTTGCCAAGTGGCAGAAGGAAGCTCAGGCAGGACACATACAGTGGCCCTTCCCAACATATGCAATAGGGCTACACGGACCAAAGCATCAGAGCAGAGAGCTTACTCTAAAAGGGAACTAGCCCAGATATGGCTCGGGTCTGTTCTGGAGTCAGCCGCTGAGTGGATGAGGCCAACTGCACTTGGTTCCTGACCAGAGAGTGTGTTTTATTTGGCTTACATTGATTCCAAAGCCATGCTGGTATCCAGTGCAATACACCCAACACATTTTAAAGGGACTGTGCTTGTGGCTACCTACTGATACATGTGTATGCAGGATAGGTACATTAATAGAAACAAGGTTATGATTTGGAACCCACGCCTATTAGATATATTATAGGCTTCATTACAACAACCACTTCACTGTTTCATTATTAGCTTTACTGTAGAATTGAAGCACAATCTGAAGTTGCTATCACTATGTTGTTATGTGTGTGGAGGACATGTGTGTGTGTGTGAGAGAGGGGGGGAGAGATGACATTCAGTTCTCCCTCATCAAAAATCCACTCTGCTGTGGAAGCCCTGGGCTAGGGTGACAGAGTTATGGTTTATGGTGGGGGTCTGCACTATCAAACACAGGAACTGGAACTCTCAGATCAGGGAGATCACTTAGTCCTCTCAATCCCTAGTCATGTGCATGACACACACACACACACACACAAGCACACACACACACACACTGGCATGACCGAGGGATTTGATGGCCCAGAAATGTCACTTCACAGAACATGCTCAGCTTCCAAGATTGATCCAGTCGACCCACTGAAACTTAATTTGTGTGAGTGTGTGTGTGTGTGAGTGTGTGTGTGTGTGTGTGTGTGTGTGTGAGTGTGAATGTGTGTGTGCACATGTGTGTGTGTATCTGTTGGGAAGAGAAAGAAAAGAGAACAAGTGGCAATGTCCTCATTGGAAAGCCCTCTTCCAGCTGAGGCACTGGACAAGAGGAGCTCTTCAGCCATGTTCATTGGCCTCTGAAATTGACTTGTTTGTGTGTGTGTGTGTGTGTGTGTGTGTGTGTGTGTGTGTATTTCTGTCTGCCCTACTTTGGCATGGACTGCAACTGACTGTGTGTGAGTGTCTCCACAAGTCTTGTTACTAGGGACATTCGTACTGTTCCCCATAACTTTGATTTCTGACCCACTCTTTCTGTCCTCATCTCACATCATCTGCTGTGCCCAGCTGCTCTCGTCTCTCTCTCTCTCTCTCTCTCTCTCTCTCTCTCTGTGTGTGCGTGTGTGTCTCACTCTTCTGTCCTGATCAAGTTAGGCAGGATCAATGATCATCATATTTCAAATCAAATTCAAATTCTCAGTGCATCCTTGAGAAGCCTTAGCAATAGTTCCTGAATCTTGAGTATCCTTGATTTTTCCACATATGCATATGTATCTGACTCTAACAGCGATGGAGAGATTCTCCTCCCCTATAGCAGGTTTTTCTGTACAATCTATGTGATACAGAATGGTCAGCAAAGTCAAGGGGACGTAAGGTTTCCCAGCATCTTCAGTCCAGTGGTGTTTCATCTCTGTCTGTACTGTTCTGTCTTGAGTACCCCTTTTTTCCATAGAATGAAACGTTCCACAGAGAGAAAGCTCCTCTCCACATCAAAAATGAAATACAAAAAAATGATTTGATTGTACATGTCTTTCTCAACCAAAAACCAAGTTTACACGAATCTTGCTCAAACGAATCTTGCTCAAACTAATGTTTCACAATCAAAGTTAGACACCACAATGAGGAACCACATGGTCGGGCTGATCCTCTAAAACTTCTTCGTTTGCATTTTCAGTTTCATGTCCTTCAGGTTCCATCTGCCTTTGGTGATTCCTCCAAATACCTCTCCATCACACACACACGCAAGCACACGCGCACACACACGCACACACGTACACACACACAAGATGCCACAGACTGGCTGATCAGTATTCATGCAATATATATATATATATATATATATATATATATATATAAGTTCCTATGTTGGTTCCCATGGGAGATGCACCACCTCCTGACAACAGCTTCATTTTCTCTGAGAAAATTAGATTTCATCTCAGTATTAATGACATGATTACAGCTAATTAATAAGGCTTTTATTACTAATCCCCTTTTCATATGCCACAGACAACACACAAGCACGTGTGTGAGAGAGTCTCTCTCTCTCTGTGTGTGTGTGTGTGCGTGTGTGTGTCTGTGGCTGTGTCTGCAATCGATGGCATAAACCTACTAGTTAAGCACGCAAAAAATCACAAATGGTGTGTACATACAGAGAAGACAGATTTTTTGGGGGGGAGCTGAGATTTACAGACCGAGGATGAGAAAAGAGAAGAGAAGAAAGGAAATGATAGAAGATTAAAAGACAGATGAAACGGAAGAAGGCAATGTTTAAAGGAATAAGAGACTGCAAAACGAGAAGAAAAAAATGCAACTAGAGTGAATAGAGTGATGGAGGTGTGAAGAACAGATCAGAGGAGGGACCAGATGAGAGATGAGCAGAAGAGGAGAGGAGTCCGTGTCTCCAGCAGCAACCCTTTAAAGAGGCTCCAGCACAGGCACAGAGAGGCTCCAGCAGCCCACAGTCATCTGCTGTTAGCCCAACAGACGGACGCAGCAGCACGCAGGCTGTCACTACTGTTATTTATACCTCCCAAGTCTCTCTCTCTCTCTCTCTGTGTGTGTGTGAGTCTCTCACTCCTGGCTTAAGCTCTCACCATGAGGTCCCCAGCACAAGGGCTACGGACACACAACTGACTTAATTCCAGCTCACCCATATTGCTGTGACTCTAGTATGATCCCTATGATGGGACAAAGACATCCATATAACCTGTAGCCTAACCATTGGATGAGATCCCTCAGATTCCCCCCCCTGACACCTACACAGACGGGAGCGACAGTATCCCAGCCCACGCACCTCGGACGAGGCTGCCAGGGAACAGGAACTACCCAGTGGCTGTGTCATGCCACGTGCTCCTCAACCTTTCAAGGCACCGTTACAGATGACAGTGTGAGGTCATGATGCCAGTGTAGCTCTTCACATGTAGTGTATTATATTTATCAGTGCCAGAGGCTATGGTTGTTTCACACAGCTTCACTGGTCAGAAGGGGATCTCATCATTTGACAAATCTGTGCATGATTCTTGTATTATTACTATATTATTATTATTATTATTATTATTATTATTATTATAATTATAGGACTGCTTAGCAACAACCTCTTTTTTTTCTTCTCTCTCCAGTTATCTCTGTGTCCCTCTTTCTTGCTTCTTTCTGTAACTCTTTATCCTTTCCATCTCGTCTCTCTCCATATGTGAGTGTTGCTATAGATTTCAGGGAACTTTTCTGACAAATTATTGAGTAACTGAGTGTGTCAATAAAGTTAATAAAATCTCTTATCTCTCTGTCTTTCGCCCTTTCTCCTGTCATTCACACAGATGAACACACTCTCTACATGTCTTTCTCTCTCTCACTCTCTCACTCTCTCCTACCTCCCTGCCTCCGACTCAGTTTCTCGCTCTCATTCCCAGGGGAACTGGGGGGTGAGGAAGAGGAGGGTGAGAGGAAGGGGTGACTGAGACATAATGGTGAGGAAGAAGAGGAAGTGCTTTGCTTCCCTACCTGTGAAGAGGCATCCAATCAGTATTGGTCTGAAGAGCACACAGAGAGGAGGTGTCGGAAGGAAAGACAGAGAAGAAAGAGAAAAGAGAGAGGAGGAGAGAGGAGGACTTCTGAGGAGGCCAGGGGATTCACCGTCTCTCTGTCTGAGCTTTAGGCTTTGGGTTCTGCTGGCTTGTCTGCTTGCTTCTCTGCAATTTAAAAGAGGCTTTGGCACAAAGTAGGACTGAGCTGAATAATAGAACACTGGGATTTCACCCTCCCACAAATGGAGAGCGTACAGCATGCACACACACACACACACATTAACACACTGATATACACACGCGTGCACACACTCACCTTCTATACACACATTTATATAAACTCTTCCTCTTGCACTCACATACACACTCACATGTAAAACACTGCCACACACACATACAGTGCCACACAAAAAACCACACACACAACGGACTGCACACTTGTTAATGACACTCACAAAGTCACGATTTCAATTTCACCTAAGAAATATTACTGATGAAAAAACAATTGATGAAAGTCGCTTCTTCTGGATCCCTGATGCCTGTGGTGATTCTCTTGCGACAGACTGTGTTAGTAAGCAGCCTTTTTTCGTGTTCCTGGTTGAGAAACGCACAGAGGCGGTTATAAAGTGTGAGTGACTATTAAGTAATAGGATTCATTTGCTGGCATATCCACAGAGAGGATGAGCTTCATGTTGTTTTTGTTTATGTTTATGTTTGTTATGTTTAATGCCAGCGTGTACAGAGCTGGATGGTATGTAAACCTAAGATATGTGTGTAGTGTGTAGATGTGTGCATGCCTCAGATCTAAAGAAAATGTCCAAAACTCCATGAGAAAGTTTGTTACTAAAGAAAAGGGAAAAAATCCTTTAAGGACACTTTTGTTGTTGTTTGTGTCAGTCTAATTCAGAGTGCACTAGTGATTGCCAAGATAAGGTATTAATCATTTTAAGTAAAAGAGTTTTAGTAATGTGAGTAAACAATAACAAGCTGTTCCATTTTGTGTAAGAGGTTGACTTGATAAGGCTTCTGTTGAGGCCAGCTGTTCTCTATAGGCTACAGTTTTATATTAGCTTCCTGTAGGCCTTCAGATTGGACATTGCACATATTAAAAGACAATTTACACATAGTTCCAGCTTTGTTACTTTGCTCTCTTTTTGTGTCTGGTATAACACTTAGTAGTTTTCCGTGTTGAATTATGCTGATACAACATGGCATAAGCCATTATGCTGAGAGCATGATGAAAGAACACGATCCAAAACTTTTTTTTTCTTTCCTTGGGAGATTTAAAGGGTTTCAGGTCTCATGTCAGAATAAATGATGGAAATAGACCATGAGACACGGAAAGGAACTCAACCAGTGATTCATGTAATTGGCAGGCATTCCCTGTGGATTTGCAGTTAGATTTGTAGTAATGAGGCCTCCATGCCCCCTATAAGAGTTCATCAGGACAAAGGGTACAAATCGAGTAGTGGTCAATAAAATTGGCGCTTAGCGATTCTCTTCATAATATATCTCTAACAGAAGTGTGGACATGTTAACAGAATTACAGCTCAGCTGAATTTCAACAGAATTCAATTCTATTATCCATCCTGTTAGCTTTAAATTTACTAACATCTTTTATCCTTGGGGTCAATTTGACCCCAGCAATATAAACCTCCAGAAAATGATTATAATGAAAATTTTTACCCAAGTTTATGTGTCAGGTACTTTATGTTTGTTTGTTGACTACCTAAATAGCCCTTTAAATAAAACAACAGCTTCAGCTACAGATCTGATTGGTCTCAATTAACACTCAGTTATCAACCCCTCCATTTAGGAGCAGAGAACATTCTCCATATAAGGACAAAACAACATCCACTCACGAGAGCGAAGGAGGGGGAGGTGAAGGGGCTGACAAAGAGAAGACCAGAGATGAACAAGGACATTTTTGGAAGATCCTTGTCCAGAGGGCCCTCAGTCACGAGAAGGGGCATGCCTTGGGAACAGACAATGAGATGATAAACAATGAGAGGAGAGGGATCATCAGGGGCGAGGGAAGGGGGTGAGGGGTGAGGGGTGAGTGGCGTTGGAAACGCTGTTCATTTGCATCACAATTGAAATGCATCTCCATTCCCATTTCTCCCTAGTTCCTCTCACACAATCGGCTATGACGCACTTACCCAGATACTGAAAGACTTCAGTGCCACTTTTCTCTGGCCTTCTGTCATAAGACTGACATAACCATGTAATAAGGAAATATAAAGAGAGAACACATGGAAATGAAAGATACACAGGTAGGTATGGGAAACAAACTCTACATAAAGCAAGAAAGATAAGAATAGACAGTTTGGCTACTTTTAGGCTATTGCAAAAATGCAAAAAAATGTTAACCAGGCCCTGGTACAGAGCATATATGGACTTTTTAAAGACTTAAGATTTTTTCTGAAACACAAAGGATGTGACACAGTTGTCTGATTCTGACTATCTTCCTGGTTTCTATCTCCACTTGGCCATGTGAATAAGCCTTGCATCTACAACCCACACCCCCTTTTCTGCCACTAATCAGCGTTGGTAATTTGGAAACCCTTGATAGCTGAGGGGACAACATGTTTTGGAGGCGTTTGCCAGCAAATGACAGCTAAGATGACTCTGCCATTTTCTTTCCGACAGTCACCAAGCGAGCAAAACACACAGCACTCTCTCCTGTTGTCCTTGTGGAGCAAAACACAGTTTGGTGCCTGGCTGTCGCTGACTTCTCCACTCCCATGATTATCGTTGCATGTAATAGGCTCTCATAATCAATTGTCATGGCAGAAGGGGCTTCCTGCTTACACTGTTGCCATGTGAACAAGCAGGGTTCTGAAGGTAGTTAATGAGGCCATTTAAAAAGAGATTCAAGACACCTGGAAGAAAGTTAATAGCCACAAAGTGAGAAGGAAGAAATCGTAGGACTGCATGTTAATTACAAGCAAGCAAACACTTAAATGCATACAGTGTCATACAAATCTGGACGGAAAACCAGGCCTTCCTTTGGAGAGATGTAATGTCTTTGCACTGTGTGTTTGTGTGTGTGTGCGCACGCATCACTTCAAGGATTGGGAAGAGCGTGTTTCATAAGCACTCCCAATAATATAGCAGGCAATTATATGTAATGGGCCATGTGGTGAGCCTGAGATGAGATGTGTAGAAGTGTGTAAGACCAGAAATAACAGATGCAATCACAGGCTCTGATCTGGCCTGCTTTCCCAAAGAGAGAGAGAAAGAGTTTTAGAGAGACAGAAAGTGTGCCACAGCATCCTCCTCTGTGAAGATAAGACAGTCCCATCAGAAAGGCTTTGGTTGTTAGATTACCCAGCACGCCTCCATCACTCACCGTGGCAGCCGCAGCAAATTCCCACTCACCGCATCCCACCCTTTGCACATCCCCTCTGAGCGGAGTAATGGCCCTCACCATCAACCAGCAGAATCAATCAACAATTCAGTTACTAAAAGGTACGGTCAATGATTCTAATGTAATACACTTTTTGTCAATTTAGGCCAATTGCTCCTCTACCTGTCCATTGGATATGAGCTAAAAAATGAAACAAAATAAAAACCTCCAGTGTTAGTTAAATAGTTTGTAAAGGGAAACAAATAAAATAGCTTGGACCGAGCCATGCACTATTCCAGCCAATCAACACATTGCTTAAGGAGCATGGAAAGGAGGGGTGTAATTTGATTCGCTGTTCAACTCAAATATCAACAACCTTTTGGCAGAATTGCGTGCTGTACCTTTAAGATCTGAACATCCTGTCTCACAGAGACAGATGGAAGCATGATTGCTCTTAAAAAGTAGATCAAATACTCTCACATCTTACCAAATACCAAAGTCTCCACTTTCAAATAGTTCTTCCAAGTTTTATGATTCACTGAACTTCTCCGGCTGCTTGGCAAAGATTGTTGAGCTGCTCAAGCAGAAAACCTGATGGTCTAGTATCCGCAGGATCATCTATTATCTGTACGTGATTGTTTCACTCGAATCAATCAATAGGGCTTTGTCGTCTAGCTCTTCAGGCAATGCCTTTCTACCACTGGCTATTTTTGAAAGAGTCAAGAATCAATGTCTACAAAAACTAAATAAACAAATACATTAATTTCTCTTTTTTCAGAACAGTCAGCTTTGGTACAGCTTTCCACAACAGTCCTCCAGACAAACATTTTCATAACTCCGTTCAATGTCTTATTCAATACCATTTTATTTCTTGCTTTTGTTCATTTTCCTTTGCAGAGGCACTGCTTTGACACTTTTCTTATTTTTTATTTGTTGTCTTTACAAAGAACACCCACTGAGTGCCCCCTGTAAATGAGCATCTTCTGTACAACTGGTTTTGATGGCTCACCACATAAAAGCATCTTCTTTGTGATGGAGAGCGGACTGACACAGCCCAGCACTCTCTCCCATCACCTGCTTTCAGTCATATTTTATACAACTGTTATGATTGGGATCTGGTTAATTATGGGTTTCTGTCAGCAGGCCTGCCACAACGGAGCATTACTTTTTCTTCAGTGTTTCTACAATGGATTTTGACTCTTCGCCATTAGAAATTGTGAGGCAATTTAATACTAACAACCTCCCTCCCTATCAAGTATCCTGATAGGATCTCTATTGAGATGTCTTATGACACTAATTGAATAGGATGATGTGATGAGTCTGGAATGCTTTCATGGAGGCTGTGTAACCGATGGCGATAAGCCTGGTACTGACATTAGCATCCTTTAATGGCCAGTGTAGTAGAAATGAAAGCAGGAATAAATACCCTCCCCTCAATCACTACCTTTCCCTACCAGCAGCATTGAGAGGCCATGCTGGACTTAAATATAACATATGAGGTGGCTTACCACATTCCCCTCAGGTCAGACAAGGGGAAGGCATGCATCTGAGTCTGGATGCCTGCCAGCAACTGCTGCCTGAATGTGACCAGGGTCAGAGAGGGCACAGAGGAAAGACTAGCTTTTCATTAATGCCGCCACTCAGGTGTGTTCCGCGAATGAGCACCAAACGTTCTTCTGAAAACAACCTGGTAATAAGTTCCTGGGGGACACATAGGAGTGGAACTGCATCGGCACACTCAGGCATAGACTAAATGCCACCAAGGTATATTGGAAAAACACAAAGGCAGAAGTTATATTCACACAAGTTAAAAGCAGCAATCTTGCTGTGGTTATGAAACTGACTGAAGAACATACAAAAAAATATCAGATGCCAGGGATTCTCTCTCACTTTTTTTGAAATAAAATATATTTATTGTGACAGTTAAACCTTCGAGATAGGGGAATTTAGGCCAGCACCTTCCTGGTCATGTGTCTTTTCCTGTGTTAGAAGAGTCAGCAGCTGATCCGCAGGCTATGTGCGGTGTCTGATTACTGAGGTGACAGGGACACGTGTGTAATGTGTGCCCACCACTGCAGTCAGACCACACAACTCCATCTGTTACCACTTTTGGGGTCATTTCTATAACGGGGAGATGATGCACGTTCTCTCAAATATCATAGGACACGTGCTGGTGCTAAACCTCCATGACCCTGTAACCCCAAAGGGGTCAAACTTGGTGAAGACTGGACACGGTCACATACATGCTCACTCCAACCTCCTAAGACATAACCTGTATCTGAACCACTGATTAAGAGTGTAGTGATCACCAGGAATTCATTCTCTTACACAGGGACCTGTTGCAGAAAGGCAGGGTCCATTAAATTACACAAATCAAGTATAAATAAGGAAACAATACAATTGCAGGTAATGATATACTGATCGAATCAGAGTGTTGTTAGCAGTGTAACTAATTTCTTTACTCAAATGTGAGGGAAGCGGTAATCAACACTATCCAAAGCATTGCTCCTCTTCACAAATAAGTTGGATTGCAGGGGGAGATAGAGATGGGGCTAGAAAGGCTGTGAGTTCTGAGGGGGGCTTGGGCTTCACTAGGGCTTCCTGGGTTGAGCTGCGATGTAAAGGGCCATCAGACAGTAGAGGGTCCCTCCTATCGTCAGCCCCATGGTGGTCCGGTACAGCAGCTTGTCGATGATTCCACGCTTCAGGTGGATGGGGATGCCATCAGACTTCTACAAAGCAGTTCAAGACAATTTAAATATGCAGTTGACTCTAAAGGCAGGGATATCAGTAACATATTTGAATTTCACGCCAATGGATATAGTTCCGTTTTGATTAAACAAATAAGCCGGTTGTTCTCTTGTGGAGAGGGATTAGTGTTATCTACAGGAAGTTTCAAATTGTCTCTACAGGCAGTGAGCCATGCTGTTCTGGAAGAATTGTAACACCAAAACACTCACTGATGCATGCATATCCCTACAACAACTTGTTTAGCTAAGAGCTTTAATAGTTGTACCTGGAAAATCTTCTGCCATTCCTGAACCTTGTTGACACCCAGATACTCCACGACCGTTCCCGCTTCAGACACCAATTTGGTAGGAACAGCGAAGGTCATAGGAAGGGGCTCCGTTGGAACCGTTGCCCTAAGCCCCTACACAACAAAGACATCAATCCATCAGCCAATGTTTGTGCTTAAGCATCAGAAACAGAGAAGTTTTTGTTCTGAAATTCGAAGTATTTATGCAACAGAATCAGGATAAGATCAAAGTTAAACTCGCCACGATCAAAGTTATCATATGAGCATGTTACACGAAATTCACAAGATAGCATGCTGTGCTGCCTGCTGCACAAGCATCAAAAGGGTAACTAAGGTTAAACGAGGGATGTCTAGGCACAGGTCAACTCTGTTGACCGTATATTTCAAAACCCAATAAATTGCAGCTTCTTACACCCAAATCACGACCAATCTGAAGTGAGCGAGGACTTTTTTAAAAACGTTAGCTAGTTTAAGAATTTCAATATCTCAATATCTTTACATTAATCCACGTCGAAGACAGGTCGGCCTATTGGTGTTAAACTGCTGTTAGTGGTATGAGCTACTAAGCTAGGGGTCACAAGCTCTCCAGTGCCACGTTAGTTAGGTGATGGATACCTAATACTTAACTTAATTTCTATTAACAAAGCCACGTTTAATCAAGATAACTATACACTTAACCTTAACGTTACCTAGCTACCGGCTTCATTAACCTTACAGTGAGTCAATGTTCTGTCTCCCCATGAATTCAGTTAATTCGCTAGCATTAACGTTACCTGACAAATTGCCGGCTGAAAATACTACAGCCAAATGTTACCCGGCTAACTTAGGTCTTGTTTTCACATCTTAAGCCAAGATAAACTCGCTTTATGTTCAGCATGGTGTTCAGATTCCAATCTAATGTTAACGTTAAGCTCTGACATATTTGAGCTAGTCAGGACTTCGGAATCTCCTTAGCCAGTTCAGTTGATGAAGTGACCCCTCGACATCTATACACCACGATATCGCGTGGTGTAACATCCCAAAACATAATTGTATCACCCTATTGATCAACACTGCTAAATATTACCACATGTTTATGGATTAGGTAATTTGCTGTTTTAGCTAGCAACTTCCTTTTGGTGAAGGTCACATCAGATTTGCCAAAACCTCTGTTCATCAGCAAAACCATTTCCTTGCTTACCTGAGGGGCATAGGCGGCCGATGTAGTTCCCGTTAGTTTTCCCGTAACCCCGCTGACTTTGTAATACATGTTGTTGTTTTTTAAACAGATCTTCGTGTAGAGGAAATCAAAAAGCGTCCCTCTTGACGGGCTCTTTTGCAACACCGGGAAGACTAAGGACCCCAACTTCCGGAAGTGACGTAATAGGACAACGACGATGTGCCTGTATAAAAATGCACAAGTCACTAATGCCACACAAACAGCAGTGCTCCACAGCTCGTGAACTGTGATACGGAGTTCTAATAATCCAGTCATCGTTGTAAGGTTGTCCCCCCCTTCATCTTTGATTCATTATTGTTGAAAAGAAATATCGAAAGAAAAACCATGGGCCAAAACTATGACAAAGATGTCGTCTGCCTATGGCAATGGAAAAGTAGGCCATACTTTATGTTGAAGCAGTGTTCATGTGATGCTATGGTCACAAGAAAAAACAACAGTAGAATATCTTATTTCTCAGTAGAATATCTTATGATTTAATATAATATCACAAACTAAACCAGATACAGTTTTCATACACAGGTAATTTCTACTAGAAAATAGAAGATCTATTCAACGATGGCATTACATGTAGACCAGGCTCTGCAGTTACATTTTACCACGATAGAGCCCACATTCTATGTCTACTGAAGCATGGCCTGTGCGCTTTCTTGAGTTATAATGACATTCATAAGCCTTACAACATAGATGCCCACTGACCCTGAACCAGATGTGACCCAGAACTGGGCCGGATACGGCCCAAAGCCAGCTGCAGCCTGGAAAAAAGCCAGCTGAGCCCATACATCAGAGCTGACAAGGATCTTGTCATACAAATTTTAAAAATGTGTTGTCATAAAAATGGGTCCTAAAATGGGTCTATTTAGCAACAAGGAATCACCATGGCCTACAGTTGTGAAATACTGACACATGAATCCATTGCTTGTTTGCCAGTGTTAAAAAAATGGAAATGTGATATCAGTGATAAGAAGAGTATGGTTAGCACTGTCAGTGACTGATACATTACAGACAGTCAATCATGTTTTTAAAACCTGTATAATAATAAACATCATATTCAGTACATTACCCTGTCTGTGCTCTCAGGTTGGCTAGGCTGAAAGTAATTGGGATATCGTTTTGTGATATTTGTCATTTAATAATTCACTTCTGCTTCAGAGAGTCACTTAATGGAATGATTTAGCTTGCTCAAGCTCAACTGAAGTGTGATAAACCCAAGGAAACATTGCCAAGGTCATGTAGCATTTCTAGAGACTGCAGTTCATAGATGTTTACAGAAAAGGGCAATAATCAGTGTTACTTAATAATACCACACGCCCATATTCTATACTAATGTGTTTTTAATAATATAATATTCAATTTTCAGTGGTTTAACAAATATCTTCTGATCTGAGGGTTGTAGTTGAAACACCCACGCACCCACGCATTTTCCATTTAGGAATATTGTGCTTTGTGTAGAAGACTGATCTGATGAGGTGCTCACTTTAAAGGACCATCCCTGCTGGACTTGAAGAGGTTTCATAAGTGCTCCTCGATCCACTCTTCCACCAACCCAATCTAAAGGTTTGGTCTGTCTCATGGCTATGTTTGCCATGCTTATTGGACTGGAACCCCAAGAGGTGCTTGGATAAAGGGCTCATTAGTGAAGATGGAATGGATGACGGAATGCATGACAGCCTAGAGAACTACATCTCTCTATGCCTGTGTGTGTGTGTGTGTGTGCATATGTGTGCTTAAGAGTGAGTGTGTGTGGATGTGCTGACCTTTTTGTGCTTCTTCTCGAATATTTGTCTGTGGTGGGGGCTGTGGTGGTGTACATTTGTGTATGTGGTATGTGAGGTAACATATATGTGTTACAGTAAATACTGTGTGTATGTTTCTACGTGTGGGTGTGCATATAGTTGTTTTCCCCTCTCTGCTCTGTCAATTCTTGTTGTGTGTGGCATGCTAAATGGCCCATTGCCAAGAGATTAATGAAGTTGTCACAACATCATACTGCGAGACCATACATTTGAATTAGTACCCTTAAAACATTACACTTGAAAGTTATCATTTATGGCTAGAGCATATCCTTGAAAGTGCAACAAACATCACGAACAGTCAGCAAACGCACAGTGAGAATAGTCGGGGATACCCATATTTTCTAATTTCATTGACACAAAGTAGGGCATATCAAGCATAAATGGATTGAGTAATTGCTGAATGTGCCAGTGAAGTCATTCTTTATCAGCCAATCACAATAATTCAACCATACCTTATTAACGTTCACACAGAGCTCAGTAATTGTTCTACAGTGGGGCAAACAATACATTTTCGGTAGCGGAGCGGTTAACACTAGAGAATATGGAGGTTCTTGTGCAGGAAATCAATCGAAGGAACTCATTAATACATGGGACTCCCACGTCTATGCATGAACACACCCCAGCTTTACACTGATCCACTCATGTTTGCGCTTAGAATCTTGCTCATGTTATAAAATTTGCAAACTTATTTTGCCAAGTTAATAAATCCGTTTGTGTGTTGCCAGCCGCATTGCCTATAAATATATTAGGCCTCGTTGCCCGAAATTATAATATGAATACTCAATATATATTTGCCTTGTTGAGGTATCTGTAACAAGATTGGATTCTCGCTCTCTCTCTCTCTCTTTCTCTCTCTCTGGTTGCAAGATTGTATGTTTTGATGTGAGATTCAGGCGACTGAGAAAGTTTGTGGTCTGCAGGCTTTTCATGTTTTTTTTCCATCTTTCCTGTGATATCACACACTTCTCTGTGAATTCCGTTGTGATAAGACTAATTGTAATGTCGGAACAATGGAGATGTGTGTGTGTGTGTGTGTGTGTGTGTGTATGTGTGTGTGTAGGGGTGGGGGTGGTGTGCAATCTTCACAGAAAAGAAAAAAAAATAACCAACAAATTGCAAAGTGGAAACATCAATGGCATATATTTGCAATCTGTAATAAGCCCGCATTAATGACCCCTCAAGTTTATTTAAATGCAACCAGTATCCAGATACTGTAAATGTGAAAATGAAATCATAAACCATGTAATTTGACAGTGAAAGTCACCTCTATGAATTGGTTTAATTTGGGGCAGAGAGCGGTGTGACTCTCTTGTAGGATTTGTGCAACACCATAAAAGTTTAACACAAACATTACCCCATTTCACCCTATTGATTAATCTGGGAAAAGGGCCAAGTGAAAGACTTTGACTGACTGCATGGACAGATGGTGCTAGCTGACCAGACTGATCAATGGGGGAAATGTGGAGAGAAACGACCAGGCGAACACAACCACTGAGGTTGCTGAAACAGTGCACCACTTCTTAAAGGGAAAGGCAAGGCTGCCCACGCCACATACTGAAAGTGTAAGCTTCGCTTTTCTTTAAAGAAAAAAAGAAAAAGAAAAAGATCTATCGAAATGTATAGCTACAGTGGAATGAAAACGGTGAAAGTCCTTCAGACATATCTCTGTCTTTGTCTCTCTCTCTGTTCACTCCCTGCATGGCTATAGCATGAGGAGTGACCTTTATATATGGGGACTTCACGAATCATAATCAAACTCATCTAGAACACCATTCAAAGTGCATTCATGGCCATTTACCCAGGGTCAGCGCCTCACCTATTTAATGTGTGGGTGGAGGAGGACCAGAAACAGGCTGTAGAAAATCAGCTGCTGCAGTGGTGCAGGAGAGCCGATGCTTTTCCACAGCGTGACTGATCAGCATGCAGAATTGCTCCATGTGTATATCCTACGGTGTGTAGACCTGCGATCAATAACTGACACCCTGCCTCTACCTTCTGCTTTACTCCCATCCACAGGCCTCGGGGCCTGCTGACAGGATGCTACAAGCCACCTCAAAGTGGACGTGACAGCAAGTCGAGGAGAAGAGGGTGGCACAGACGACAGCTTCAAGAGGAGCATGGCTCAAGGCTGGACTAGGATAAGCTATGTAGCCTCGTGTTTCTGTTTCTGTCGCTGTTTGCTGCTGTTTCTTTTATTTGACGAGGACTAGCCGTTAGCAGCTTAGCGTTGGCCTGAAAGCTGAGGCTCCTCTTGCCTGAAGGCCAGCAATGCAACAGAGGTGGAGAGCGGACAAACAGACAGGAAGTTGACAGGAAAGTGCTCGCTCGGCCTCTGTGCAGTGCGAAGCATCATCTGGACCACCGATTCCTCCATGGCGAACTGTCACTCCGTGGCCTGCCCTGCTTAATACATCTCTCTGTCTCTCTCTCTCTCTCTCTCTCTCTCTCTCTCTCTCTCTCTCTCTCGTCTCTATGTTATCTACCTCTCTCTCCCTCCCTTCTTTTTTCTGACACTCTAAACCTATTAGGGATGTCAGAAGACAGATGGTTGTTGCTAAATGTCTGATTTTGAATATGATGCAGACAATTGTGTAATTGATTTAACACCAACAGCTGATTGCTTAGACGCTGACTGCAATGCCAATATCAGAGTGTTAAGCACAGTTCACTGATTATCTGTTCGTATGAAGCTTTTTGATCATTCAGAATATTTCTCACACTCTTTGGGTAAATGCTACAGCTCTATCCCTCCTGAGTTCTCCCGACAAAGTTCTGGGAAAAGAGAGCTTTTTTTTCACACAGGTTTGACAAAGTTTGATATGATTCTGCCTCTGTTTTAACACATTTATAGATACCACAACGCATGGTGGGGGGGAAATGGGAGTCTGAGAACACATAACTAAATCACACACACGCTGTTCAGCTCTCGCCAGCGCTTGCCAGCTCAGTGGCATTTCAGATGGCATTCAGTGTCTGTAATCCTGTTGCCTGGTGCAAAGCCATGTTTTTTTTTCTCTTTCCATTTTAAAGGGAAATAAGAATAGGTTTATAAGGCAGTTAGAAGAGAAGCCAGCCAGCCAGCCTCTCTGTAGCTGAGAAAGTGATATGAAGGCCTCTTCTGGACACAGACAAGCTGCTCTCTACATGTGTGGCTTAGTCAAGGACATCTAGCCAGAAAACCCTGGTCGCCATAGCAGCACCCTTATGCGCATTCACGCACAACAACCCCCCTCCCTCCCCCCTTCCAATCTTCATTAAAAAAAAACACTCTCAACTAGAGCGGTTGTACATAAGGAACTCTACAGGATGTAGGGTCTTTCCCTGATGAACAGCAATTCAATCCAGGTGCCAGGTGTGTGGTTGGTTGGTCAGTTGATTAACAGAATTGATTGCCTTGAGAGTCTCCTCATGTGGGTTTTGAATGTCTTAATCAGTGAGCTCTGAAGCCTCCAAGGCTTCTCCTCATGACCTCCCACTGGCTCTAAGTGGACAAGTAGACCTGTTTTTGAACACTTTTAAATACAACTTGTGTTTTAAGTGTACACAGGCTTTAAAGCCCACACTGCAATCAGAAACATCTGGAACTTTCTATGGTGGAGAGACTTTGGTAGGCCAGAAAAGGGAGGAGGTGATAAGGGTGATTATTGAGAGTTATTGAGGGGGCTGCCATTTCCATGCCTCCCCATTCAGTTCTATCAGAGTTCTCAGGGCTGCTGTCTTGCCCCATGGCACTCCCTCTCTTGCCCCTCAGTTGATTAACTCGGCGGAGATTTTGCGGGCAACCCGGGCCGAGCGGAACTTGACCTCGTTGTAGCACTGCACGAAGCTGTGGTAGATGAAGGTGATGGGCAGCGCCAGGAGCACGATGCCGCTCACGACGCACAGGCCGCCGAGCACGCGCCCCGGCACGGTGATGGGGTACATGTCTCCATAGCCCACGGTGGTCATGGAGATAATAACCCACCAGCACGCCTCCGGGATGCTGGCGTAGTCCTCGTTGCCCGACCCCAGGTCGTAGATGCCGTGCTCCAGCAGCTGGGCCAAGGCGCTGAAGATGGCCATGGCCACGGCGATGAAGACCATCAGCATGACCATCTCGCGGTAGCACCGGCGCAGGGTCAGCCCGAGCGTCTGCAGGCCCAGGAAGTGGCGCGCCAGCTTGATGACCCAGAAGATGCGCATCATGCGGAGGACACGCAGCGTGACGCCGGCCCGCTGCAGCTGCGAGTTCTCGCCCGTCAGCACCGTCATCGCCACGGAGACGTAGTAGGGCGAGATGGCCAGCAGGTCGATGATATTGAGCGGCCGCCGCACGAACTTGCACTTGTCCCGCGACACCAGGAAGCGGATGATGCACTCGGCAGTGAACCAGCCGATACACACACCTTCGATGATCCTGCGCGACACACACACAAAACACACACACACACAAGAAATGGAGGGAAAACACAAAGACAGAAACAGGGACACAGATTTCACTCACATGTATGTGCACGCACACATACACGGATGAATTAGTATGCATTCATACACACACACAGCGGCATAAGCACAGGCAAATACAGTCACACACAAGCACATGTGGTGACACAAATACACACACATAGACAAGAGGGTTGAGGGGAAATCAAATAGGGAGTGGGTGGGGGGGTGGGGGGGGGGGGGTGGTAAGTGTCAGTTGCCATAGTACACAGCAGGGTGGCACAAAGTGCATGTTACCTTAGCAGCAGAAGCACCCACACTAGTGCAGCTGTCAAATGGCAATCAGGCCATTAAAACCATAAACCTCATTGCTTATTGAACTGACAATCCTGGGCACAGAGGCCAGGTTACCATAATCATATAAACTGTTCATCATGCCTCGGGTCAAAGACGATGTCACATCGCTGGCATGGTCGGGTTTACAAAACACTGCATCAGGTGCTTGGCTGCTAACGTTAACACAGATACGGATGGTATGCAGTTACAAAGACATAGCAATATTCTGGTTCAATATTCATTTTATGTGCCTGATTTCTGTACCTTTGTCTAAAGTGATTCTGCAATGATTTATTTAGCCATATTAAGAAAGATGTACTGCCTCTATCCAAACTAACTGCAAATGTCACATAATATGTCATATGCCACTGGATCTTCAGCCCTGTGATAGAACTAGAATCCAATAGTCAATGACAAAGAGAGAAACGGTGACCATTTAGAAAGCTAGTGAAGTTATCTATACAATATAAAATTGTGTTTTTTGTAGAAATGTTTGGAGGGAGGGATGCAGTGAGAGAGAAAGCTGAAATTAGATAGACAGCATTAAGTATGAGGAAGTGTCTTTAGGCCTTCCAAAGGGACACTGTACTGTAATGTACTGGACTGTAATGACAGGTTCCAGTAAGAAGCTTTGTCTTTGATAGTGCATACCTTTTAATATATTCAACAGCTTAGCACTCTATGGTACGTATCTCTCATTCTCTCATTCCCTTTAGTATACAAGGTGGGAGTACTATCACTAACATATGTTTGCATAAGTATACTACAAATATTAAAGAAATGAGAGGAGGAGAATTTTTAAGATAACATACAAACAACCTGCTTGAGTATTTTTTAGAATATTCCACAGGAACAACTTTCATGGAGATGTTCAGTAAATATCAAGGTTATATATAAGTAATATATCAAAGTAATCGATTTTCCAACATTTTCAATTAATGATGTGGAATACCAAGAGATCTCAAGATGAAAAGAAAATAGGTAAAATAGGTATTGCTTCTATTGAGGGCATGGGAAACAGAAAGTATGGCTGACATGCATGCGTGGGAGAAATCTGGTCTTGACAGCCAGCATACAGAGCGCCATGTTCGCTTGGACGACAAACCTGACCTTTCTTCAACAACCTCCCTTTGTCAGAGAGGGTGGTTAATTAACAGATGTAACCCACATGAAACTCTTACCTATCAGCCCCCAACACACACAAATGCACAGACACATACACACACACACACACACACACACTCACACACACACACACACACACACACACACACACACACACACACACACACACACACACACACACACGTATGCACACATTTCCTAAAGAGATACCAGAGTGAAAGGTGAGTCAGACCCATGTCACACTCAATATCTCTCCACCACCACCTCTCTCTCTCTCTCTCTCTCTCTCTGCTGTGCCATGTGGAGGATGTAGGCTCCTCAAGTATCAGTACCTTGGGAGCAGTCCACGTGGCAGACATTGATGCACGGATGCAAGACAGACAGACAAATAGGTTAATGGTCAAGTGAACACTTACAGAGACAAGAAACTCAATGACTGTAACTAATGATAAGCTGATACAGTTCAATAATTACCCTTCTACACTCATATACACCGCTCTAAAAATTAACACTATGCATGGAATTGTCAGTCCACACCACTGGATGCTATATTACAATTATAACATTTTATAAAAGAACAAACGTAGTCTAACGCCATAGTTTCTTCTCATTTAGTAAAAAGGAAAATATTAGTCAAAACTGTTCGCAGAATATTCCTAAAACTGTGTATAACATTGACCTTATTTCCTGGCCGTTAATGTAAAACAGCACTGTTTGAGAGCTGTCGGCCATGCACGATTAAATAGAAGCGGTTTCTGAAACGGATCCGCGCCTAACGTGGCCCAGACCCAGCTGATTAGCATCACATTAGTGTCGGACCCGCTGCAGCTTAGCTGCTATTTGGAGGGCTGGGTGTGAAGTGTCAAAACGGCCGACACGTCAGGGATCTCGGTTTCAGAACCATGGAGAGATCCCAGTCGGAAGTAGCCAAACAAAACCAATCTCACCGTTTAGCTTTTTCGCCTCTATCAATTTCACAGTACAGTGCAACATACAGCGTAGCCAAGGTTACTATTTCATATGACATACTGTACACAGGAACACATTTGTCTGTAAGTGTGTAGGTTATTTCCAGCTAAATTTCACACGCGTTTTCAACTCTTACTCCTCCACATCCTCAGCGGGCTACGCCTTGATTAGACTAAGGACGTTTTATTTACTTTGAAGCTGAAAGATAGAAGACAGAACACATGAAATCTGACAGAAAACATGACAGCACAGATTTGACACTCAATCCATGGCAACAAATGGGGAATTGAGTGGCTACGCGCTGGAGGAACTTGTCAAAATGGACAGATGTGAAAAGGATTGATAGGGCGTCCCCCTCACACCCTGTAGCCTACTCAATGCCACTGTAAGCTGTAATTTGATATAGCCTGAGGTAGAGTGAAGATGGGCTGCCCCTGGCATTTCTGGTTCATTAACATTCAGTCGATTCAACTTAGGAAAAAAATTATCAGTTTCCATGAGCCCATTCATTACCCCCCTTTCTGACCCCTTATCATTTGTATTCCTCAGAAAAAAATGTGCGCTTGGAATTAATTTAAGGTGTTCCTATTGGAAACATTAATTTGACTGACCGAATGTGAAAGTCAATTAGACTGACCGAATGTGAAAGTATTTTTAATAGATGGATGCGTCTACCTGACAGTTGGGCTATTCAATGAAAAAATACAATGTCTGGATTTTGTTCTAGGCCTACTCAAACTTTAATGCAACAGTAAACTGCTATGTTTCCGAGGTTTTTTGTTGTTTAATTTTTTTTTACAATTAAATAGAATTCCCTATCACGTTATCCTGATGAAACTATTTGCATTGCTGTCATAAGTAACATACATTTTTTGATAAGGAATAAATACATAAATATCCAGATATGTGATTTAAAGAGTTTCTGTACCTGTGCTCTTCCACGACATTACTCTCGGCTGTTTTCCAGTCCGGTAAAGTGCTTGCGCAAAGTATCACCATAGACACAATGACAAAAATCATGGACACCGAGGCCAGAATTTGCGCTGCCACCGAAGAGGTGGGCTCCTCAAACGTTCTGCGCAATCTCTCCAGCCACTTGGAATCGCTAGGGCGCTCCGGCTGGTCCTCGTCCCTGAAGTCAGCAGCTTCGTGGTCCTCCTCGGGAGATTGTGTGTAGGTGTCCGACATGCGGTCATCCAGTCGTCGCTGGCAGCAAAACTCCAGGTGCGAGCTTTCCAAGCCCCAGTAGACCATCTCGTTGTAGAAGGAAAGTTCGCACATCTGGGGCACGAACCTCAACTTGCCGTATTTTACGTACAGCATGATAAAACCGAACGCCTCAGAGTGTCTGTCAAAAAAGAATTCGTTCCTCTCCTGGTCGTAGTCATCACAGACTTCCAGCACTTCCCTCTCCGACGCGCAGTTGTGGAGACGGCTGACACGTCGTAAGGGGAAATCCTTGATAACGTCTTTCGGGAGAGGGTACTTGGTGCCCCCGACATTGATGATGCAAACGCTTTTGCCAAACTTCATTTTAGTGCGCTTCGGATTTAGTGCGCAAAAGACCAGAAACAACTTGCATGTTACCCGTCGTGGTTACAGACGGGGGAATGTCTCTCCCCAAGACTTCCAGGCATCATTTCTATCCTCCGAGGACAGCTTCGGGTATCATGTGGAGAGGATGTATATGCTTCTAAGCCCGTCCACGTCATTTTACAGTGAAGAGAGTCCTAGAGTCTAGCGCTTCTCTGAGACTTCCGCGCCGCCACAGGATGCGTTCCCCAAGCGCACCACGTATTACCAGTACCGGGTGCTCCACTGGACTGCCTCCTACAAAGCAGCTAGTCAGCCCACAGTCCCGATAAGTGATGTCACACACAGGGGCACCCACAAGATTCTCGTTAATGGCAGCCTATCACACTCAAGAAAGTTGTGCCACCATATAGTGTGCCACGCACAACCTAAGAGACAGCAGCTTATTTTCAGTAAACGTAGAGAAACCATCTATTGGCATAAACAGAGGTGAATGAGAGCGCCTAAACATGGGGCAGTGTGAGAAAGAGGCAGTAAACACAGGCATCCTCAGAACTTTAATTATAATGAGAATGTTTGGATACATGTCTCCTGTCTCTCTTAGGATGGTGCACAGATCAAAAGCAGTTCCCTAGTTGTGTGGCGCCAGCTCGAGTTCCAGCTCCACATCCACACCAAGTATACTGCACATCACTATGCTAACTCAGTGATGGCTAAGTTCTTTTTTGTATTTTAAACATGGCCACGTTATTACATTTATAACATTCGCTTTCGCCAATTCCGCTTCAAGTTCACTGGGCTACTGCTTTCAATGAGCTACTAATCAAAACAAAACTGCCAGCCCGCCCGGTGCCACTACTGGAGTACGCAGTGGTCACCCACTCTCTCACACACGTTCAGACTAAATACACACACAACGATAATAACAAAAACTAGCCTATAACAAAATGAGTATACGCCTAAAACGGCACTTCATAAATAAGTAAGCTCTATTTGACATTATTACATCGACCATATCCCAGATATTGGAAATAGGTCATGTTTGCTCTCTTTCTTGAGTAGCTTCAGCTTCTGGCATCTTAATGATCGATATGGTCAAATTAACTCAGGAGAGAAGGACTTCAGTTCCTTTGCCATTACTGGTGTTTGCTCACCTGCTCAACAGATACAGTGCCATCTCAGTTTCTTTAATAGTAATCAGATAACATGTTTACACAATCAGTTAATTTTATATTTACTTACACATGGGATTGCTTGTTTAGCTTCTCAGTGGGAGACACTGACTGGTCCTACATGTTTTGTACACAGAGCACACAGACATTTAAGTCAGTAGCTAATG